>NW_027461839.1:1035000-1335000 GCF_050947455.1 Rhinoderma darwinii | reverse complement strand
GTCACTACTGTCTCCATTATCATCTAATAATGTTTTAGAAATATTAGAAGATTTGTCCATATAGTTACAGGTTTACTTTCTCTTATTTCCAGTTTTATACAATGATGTGGAATGGCGCGCCACAGCCAAGCAGTTATCACATCCCAAACTGCAGAAGATCTGGAGATGGCGACCAAGTGCCAAGATATCCACCATCTCCGACCTATCTCCCATATATCATCTTACATCAGGGAAGACGAACTACAAGAACCGTTTATAAACAGTGGACACTAGAGGTGGAATGGCACGTCACAGCCGAGCAGGAACTTCTCTGGGAACATCCTAAACTGATGAACTCCAGAGATGGCGACCAAGTGCCAAGACGTCCATCAGCTCCAACCTTTCTCAAAAAAAAAATCTTACAAACGGGGAGAAAGATCTACAAGAACCGTTTATGACCAGCGGACTCTACAGCGAGGTGGAATGGCACGTCACAGCCGAGCAGGAACATCTCAAACTGCAGAGGCTCCAGAAATACAACCAAGTGCCAAGACATCCACCACCTCCAACCTTCCTCCCAAATATCATCTTACCACAAGGAGAAAGAAGCAGCGGACTGTTTACTATCCTCATGGTCCTTGTTTGTTGGCTTATGAAACGGTTTAGTAAAGTCATTTTCTACCACCTGAAACCTGTTTTTGTCTTCATTACTGTCAATAATAATAATCCTGAGTCTTCCATAGATCTGTCCTCATGAACCTGGAGGAATAAGAACGTCTCAATGTTTTTGTATTTTTTACACTATAAGGCTATGTTCACACGGAGTATTTTGCAGGAGGAATATCTGCCTCAAAATTCAGTTTGGAAGTTTGAGGCAGATTTTCCTCTCCCTGCAAGGTCGATTTCCGCGGAGTTTCTCGCGGCGTTTTTCGCCCGCGGCCATTGAGCGCTGTGGGCATAAAAAACAGCGGAATACGCTTTCTCTGCCTCCCATTGAAGTCAATGGGAGGTCAGAGGCGGAAGCGCCCGAAGATAGGGCATGTCGCTTCTTTTTCCCGCGAGGCAGTTTTACTGCTCGCGGGAAAAAGACGCCGACGCCTCCCATTGAAATCAATGGGAGGCATTTTCGGGCCGTTTTTGCCGAGTTTTGCGACGCGGTTTCCGCGTCAAAAAACTAGGCAAAATACTCCGTGTGAACATAGCCTTAGACGTACATTTTATCAATAAAAAAATCTTGCTACAAAATGTGTACACGTGATAGTCTGGACTCAGGGGAGCCCTTGTCGGCCCCTTATTAACCCCTCTGATCTGTATGATTGATGCAGGGTGGGGAGGGAGTTCGATCACGATGTGAATATTGCATTCAGCTTCCCGTCAGCGGCAGGAAACACCACTAGAGCGTGTGGAGGAGGGTAAACCATTAGGGTATGTTCACACGGCGGGGGTCCGTAACGGCTGAAATTACGGGGATGTTTCAGCCTGAAAACATCCCCGTAATTTCAGCCGTACCGGCATGTGCAGGCGCTTGAACGCCGCGTCAATTACGGCCGTAATTAGCGCTGCTATTCATTGGAGTCAATGAATAGCGGCTCCAATTACGGCCAAAGAAGTGACAGGTCACTTCTTCTACGCGGGCGTCTATTTATGCGCCGTCATTTGACAGCGGCGCGTAAATATACGCCTCGTGTGAACAGACAAACGTCTGCCCATTGCTTTCAATGGGCAGATGTTTGTCAGCGCTATTGAGGCGCTATTTTCAGACGTAATTCGGGGCAAAAACGCCCGAATTACGTCCGTAAATAGGCCGTGTGAACATACCCTTAGACTACCAAGGAGGAGGCAATTTACCTTTTCCTTACCCAAGACCACCAGGGAATCAAATACTGACCCCTCTATGTAATGTACGGATGTGCAAGTTCCACCAGAGAGATGCTCTTTATAGGTGAGGGTAGTGGCATAGTTATAGGGGTCACAACGGTCGCCCCTGTTCTTACACAGCGCTGACCGTTCTGGTCTCGCCTCCAACGGAATTTGCATCCGCAGGACACACATTCAGTGGGGTTCAATGCTGGAGCCTTTCTCCAGCATTCACTGTGCCGCGATGTAGTGACGTTATCGCGCCTGTCTGCGCCGAGTCACTCACAGCACAGACCGGAGGGGAAGGATCCTCCACCCATCGTGGGAACGGGAATAGGTAATTAATTGTTATTATTTTTCTATTAGGTACATACTTATGGGGGCATTATAGAGGGTATGGGAGGGGGGCTCATATGGTAGCTGCTGAGGGGGCATTATACTGAATGAGACAGCTATAGGGGGCATTATACTGTAGGGGGGCATTATACTGTATGGGGCAGCTATGGGGGCATTATACTTTATGTGGCAGCTATGGAGGGCGTTATACTGTATGGAGGTATCATACTGTATGGGGCAGCTATGGAGGGCTTAATACTGTATGGGGGCATTATACTGTATGGGGCAGCTATGGGTTGCATTATACTGTATAGGGGCATTATACTTTATGGGGCAACTATGGGGGCATTATACTTTTCTTGGGCAAATATGGGGGCAATATACTGTATGGGGGCATTATGTTGTATGTGGAAGATATGAGCGGCAATATACTGTGGGGGCAGCTATAGGGGCATTATACTGTATGGGGCAGCTATGGGGGGCATTATACTGTATGGGGGCATTATACTGTGGGGGCAGCTATAGGGACATTACATATTGGGGGCAGCTATGGGGCATTAAACTGGTGGTCAGCTATAGGGGCATTATATTGTGTGGGGGCATTATACGGTTAGGGCAGCTATAGGGGGCATTATAGTGTGGGGGCATTCATTAGGTCTGTCGGGCATAAGCGTGCGCAGGGGTCTGGTGGTGTTGGGGAGGAGTAGGGGGGTCCAAGCTGAATTCTTGCACCAGGGACCATGAGCCTTAGCTACGCCCCTGGGTGAGGTTATTAATGGGTGAGGGTCCTGAAGGGCATCCAGTGCACAGTGACTGTTAGGGGAGAAAGGTTTAAATGTGGTTTTAATTTATGGGCAGATTGTGAAGGTGTTAATAAAGTTTTCTCCTCTTCCATTATCTCTAATTAGCATATGGGTGCAACATATAAAGAAGCTTACCCTTCTATGCTGTCTGAGGGTACTGGCCACACTCATGGGCCAATAGAGAGAGGTTTTGTACTGGACTTTGCCCACAAGCAAAGGGCTTAAATTGTCTTCTTTATAGTGCGGCTTCCTCTTTTCACTGGGATCCTGGAGGCGAGTTTTGAGGTACCGCTGCCCTGTCCAGAACAGAGTGCCATGGCTGCTGCTGATGGTGATTTAATGACAGCCTTTAGGGCTCGTATCCTAACAGAAGGGGAAGGTTGGCTCAGCCACTTCCTTGATGAGACGGCTTCCCCACCCACTTTTATTGATTTTCCACACACTTTCTATTACCGCTGCGGTGATGCAGCAGAATGCTCAGGCACCGATCATACCGATGACGACTCCGGTGGTCCCCTTACCATCCCCATCCACTTCAACTGGTACTGGTGAGTTCCCATACACTGGGGCCTGGGGTGCGTGGGGTTAATGACTCTGAGGTATTATCCACCTTAAAAGCTGTCTTAGGGGCCGTTCACATATGTCCGGTGTCAGCTTCAGTTTACCACCCGGTGTGTTGAAGAAAAGCAGGAGGCAAACTGATGCTAGAACGGATGCCATAGCTATCTATGGGATCTGTTCTGGCACAGGGCATATCAGTTTTGGCGCCGTACGGTGCCGGACCTCCCTGGGAGCTGGATCCCATGGAGGTCCGGCGCCGTATCCTATCTATTTGAATTGTGGTCGGAAGAACGCCAGGTGCTGCCGCATCCACCTTTCGGCAGCACCCGGTGGGAAGGTGGTCGTGAGCTAGGAGCGGAATCTTCTGTCATAGTATTGCTGGGGATTCCGCTCCAGGTGGAACCCCTGACGACTACCCTCCCCCCGTCCCGGATTCAACGGGACAGTACCGGATTTCGGGCGGTGTGCCCGCTGCTCTGTGCGCCTGGGGGTATGTCTAGTTGTCAACTGTGATCAGGTCCCTGCTTGAGAATTAGTTCAGAGTGGAGGAGCAGAGGGAGCTCCTCCGCTCGCCGAGAATTCCCCTGGGCACAGCGCTACTTTAACCCTTTCATGCCAACAATCTGTATAGCCACGTCCTTTTCGTACATAGCAGAAAAAGAAAGTTGGAGCCAGCGCTGGAAGTGGTTAATCTGTTAAAGGGAATGTGTTGCCAGAAAAACATGTTTTTTTTTAAAAAATTAAACATTTAGTGTGTGGGTGATTAAACATTGTTCAAATTTTATTTTATTTTTTTGCACGAGCCAGGAAATATTATAAATTATTTCTAATTTATAATACTACCCATTTTTGGTCACTAGATGGAGCTGTTCCCAAAATTGCAGCATTGCAACATTGGGTTAAAAGCCATCGCTCTAGTGAGCTCTCGGCATCCCCCCCTCCTTTATCCTGGCTAGTGCCGGGATAAACGAGGGGTTTGAACCTCCTACACTGTGTGTCGCCATTTTTTGAGCTAACCCACAGTGTAGTAGGTTTACATACAGTAGTAAACACACAAAAACACGAACATACATTGAAATCGCTTACCTGCTCCTGCCGCCGCGGCTCCCTCCGGCCCGTCCGCTCCGTTTGCTGTCGCTGGTGCAAGTGCATAAATCCGGAAGCCGCGACCGGAAGTAGTAATATTACTGTCCGGCCGCGACTTCCGGTCCACAGGAAAATGGCGCCGGACGGCGCCAATTTCGAATAGGACTGTGTGGGAGCGGCGCATGCGCAGTTCCCACACAGACGCCGTACACTGCAGTCAATGGGACGGGAGCCGTTCGCAGTCCCTATGGGACTGTGGCTGCCGTATTCCATGTCTGTATGTGTCGTTAATCGACACACACAGAAATGGAACAAAAAATGGCAGCCCCCATAGGGAAGAAAAAGTGTAAAAATAAGAAAAAGTAAAACACAAACACACAAATGAATATAAACGTTTTTAATAAAGCACTAACATCTTTAACATATAAAAAAATAATTTGTGATGACACTGTTCCTTTAAAAACGGGAAACTTCTTCCAAGTTTTAATGTTACTTTGGTAAAAACAAATGGACAACAAAATAATGATGACGGGCGGGTAATGTCCAAAGTACAGAGGGTGATGAGGAGATAGTTTACTTTGAAACGCAATTAACCAACCAATTATGAGATCGACTGGCTACAAAAGGTCTAGACTGCATAGTCAGACAAACTACAAGCCATGACTAAGGACCCAGCAGGGGTCTGAAACGCGTAGGCTACCGCCTATCTCCTCATCACCCTCTGTACTTTGGACATTACCCGCCCGTCATCATTATTTTGTTGTCCATTTGTTTTTACCAAAGTAACATTAAAACTTGGAAGAAGTTTCCCGTTTTTAACAGATTAACCACTTCCAGCGCTGGCTCCAACTTTCTTTTTCTGCCATTTCCAATGCGTGTGCCGACACGAGGATCCGTGCGCTGACTACCATACCTGTGACAAGGTGAGCTGAAGGAAATTACCCCCCCCCCTTTTTTCCTTTTCGTACATACCCTGTGCAGCCAGGGCGTGAATATACAGATCACTGTTCCAGCCGGCATAGCGCTGTGAAAAGCGATCGGACGCCGGCTGTGTCAGTGTCTGCGGGTTTGTGCAGCACCGACGTCAATTTACAGTGGGTGTTAAAAACGAGATCCGGGTGTCTCAGAGTAGTGCTGACACCCGGATCGCGCTGTTATCCCCTACCTCTGGTCCCGGAGACATGACCGGGACCTGATTGGTTCAGGTCCCGATCATGTGATCGCAGGGAAAGTTTGTTGTAGCAACAAATTGGAAAGTTTGTTGCTACAACAAACTTTCCCGAGGACCGATTGCGGGTGCTGCCGTCAGTTGCATGGCAAAACCGGAGGCCATACAACAGCCTCCGGTCTGCCATTCTACGGACCAGCTGATCCTCATAGGCTTCCTGTCAGTGTGACTGTCAGCGTCACACTGACAGTTTATAATACGTTACACTACCTATGTAGTGTAATGTATTATAGCAGCCATCAGTGCTGCAGGTCTTCAAGTAAAAAAAAAAAAAAGCTGCACGACAGCTCCAGTCTGAACAGCAGCTTATTTCTGCTGAGGAAACGGTATAAAATGAGACACAACATAGAGAAAGATATAAATGCAGCGCTGGAGGCGGCACAACATGAAAAGAACGTTACATTATAGGTATCGCCGCGTTTACAACGGCCTGAACTATGAAAATATCGCATTATTTACCGCACGGTGAACACCGTAAAAAAAGAAATAAAAAACAATGACAGCATTTTATTTTTTTGTCGTCTTGTCTCAAAAAAAATGTAATAAAAAGTGATGAATAAGTCGCGAGTAACGCAGAATTGCACCAATAGAAACGACAGTTCGTCACGCATAAAACAAGTCCTCCCGCAGCGATATCAACCGGAAAATAAAAAAGTTACGGCTGTCAGAAAATGGCGACACCAAAACAGGATTTTTATTGTGGGAAAATAGTGAAACGTGAAAAAACGATATAAATTTGGTGTCGCTGTAATCGTATCGCCCCGCAGAATAAAGGTCACATGTTGTTTATACCGCACGGTGAACGCTGTAAAAAAGAAGAAACAAAACCGCGCTAGAATTGCTGTTTTTTGGTTTCCTCATCTCCCAAATAATATAATAAATAGCGATAAAAAAAGCGCATTTACCCCAAAATGGAACCAATAAAAATGACAGCTCATTCCCCAACAACCGATCCCTCGCACAGCGCCGTCACCGGAAAATAGCACGTTATGTCTCTAAGAACGCAATCACGCTGAATGACCGCCCAGACTCATATTTTAGGTCCAGTCGTTTTTCACAAAATACCCCACATCATCATTTACTGGACCCCACAGGTGACCCCGTAGATGCAGCGGAGATGAGGAAACTTTAGGGCCTTGTGCGGCTTATAGGACTAATGAAGAAGTTACATATAAGGCGATACTGGAGCGCAGATATTCTGTATAATCCCCAATAATCCCGGCCTGTGCATGAAGTGACCCCACCAATCCATGGATATTCACCCCATTATTACATCATCCTATTACCCTGATGTACTCCGCCCAGCTTACATATACCCTGATGTACTCCACCCAGCTTACATATACCCTGATGTACTCCACCCAGCTTACAAATACCCTGATGTACTCCGCCCAGCTTACATATACCCTGATGTACTCCACCCAGCTTACATATACCCTGATGTACTCCACCCAGCTTACATATACCCTGATGTACTCCGCCCAGAATACATATACCCTGATATACTCCACCCAGCTTACATATACCCTGATGTACTCCACCCAGCTTACATATACCCTGATGTACTCCACCCAGCTTACATATACCCTGATGTACTCCTCACAGTTTACATATGCACTGATGTACTCCACCCAGCTTACATATACCCTGATGTACTCCACCCAGCTTACATATACCCTGATGTACTCCACCCAGCTTACATATACCCTGATGTACTCCACACAGCTTACATATACCCTGATGTACTCCGCACAGATTACATATACCCTGATGTACTCCACTAAATACCCCACATCATCATTTACTGGACCCCACAGGTGACCCCGTAGATGCAGCGGATATGAGGAAACTTTAGGGCCTTGTGCGGCTTATAGGACTAATGAAAAAGTCACATATAAGGCGATACTGGAGCGCAGATATTCTGTATAATCCCCAATAATCCCGGCCTGTGCATGAAGTGACCCCACCAATCCATGGATATTCACCCCATTATTACATCATCCTATTATACCCTGATGTACTCCGCACAGCTTACATATACCCTGATGTACTCCGCCCAGAATACATATACCCTGATGTACTCCACCCAGCTTACATATACCCTGATGTACTCCACCCAGCTTACATATACCCTGATGTACTCCACCCAGCTTACAAATACCCTGATGTACTCCGCCCAGCTTACATATACCCTGATGTACTCCACCCAGCTTACATATACCCTGATGTACTCCACCCAGCTTACATATACCCTGATGTACTCCGCCCAGAATACATATACCCTGATGTACTCCGCCCAGCTTACATATACCCTGATGTACTCCACCCAGCTTACATATACCCTGATGTACTCCACCCAGCTTACATATACCCTGATGTACTCCTCACAGTTTACATATGCACTGATGTACTCCACCCAGCTTACATATACCCTGATGTTCTCCTCACAGCTTACATATACCCTGATGTACTCCTCACAGCTTACATATACCCTGATGTACTCCGCCCAGTTTACATATACCCTGATGTACTCCGCCCAACTTACATATACCCTGATGTACTCCACCCAGCTTACATATACCCTGATGTACTCCACCCAGCTTACATATACCCTGATGTACTCCACCAAGCTTACATATACCCTGATGTACTCCGCACAGATTACATATATCCTGATGTACTCCGCACAGCTTACATATATCCTGATGTACCCCGCAGCTTACATATACCCTGATGTACTCCGCCCAGCTTACATATACCCTGATGTACTCCGCCCAGAATACATATACCCTGATGTACTCCACCCAGTTTACATATACCCTGATGTACACCACCCAGCTTACATATACCCTGATGTACTCCGCACAGTTTACATATACCCTGATGTACTCCGAACAGCTTACATATACCCTGATGTACTCCACCAAGCTTACATATACTCTGATGTACTCCACCCATCTTACATATGCACTGATGTACTCCGCCCAGTTTACATATACCCTGATGTACTCCGCACAGCTTACATATACCCTGATGTACTCCTCACAGCTTACATATACCCTGATGTACTCCGCTCAGATTACATATACCCTGATGTACTCCGCACAGCTTACATATACCCTCATGTACTCCTCACAGCTTACATACACCCTGATGTACTCCGCCCAGATTACATATACCCTGATGTACTCCGCACAGCTTACATATACCCTGATGTACTCCTCACAGCTTACATATACCCTGATGTACTCCGCACAGCTTACATATACCCTGATGTACTCCACCCAGTTTACATATACCCTGATGTACACCACCCAGCTTACATATACCCTGATGTACTCCGCACAGTTTACATATACCCTGATGTACTCCGAACAGCTTACATATACCCTGATGTACTCCACCCAGCTTACATATACCCTGATGTACTCTGCACAGCTTACATATACCCTGATGTACTCCTCACAGCTTACATATATCCTGATGTACTCCGCACAGTTTACATATACAATGATGTACTCCGAACAGCTTACATATACCCTGATGTACTCCACCCAGCTTACATATACCCTGATGTACTCCGCACAGTTTACATATACTCTGATGTACTCCACTCAGTTTACATATACCCTGATGTACTCCGCACAGATTACATATACCCTAATGTACTCCACCCAGTTTACATATACCCTGATGTACTCCGCACAGCTTACATATACCCTGATGTACTCCGCCCAGCTTACATATACCCTGATGTACTCCTCACAGCTTACATATACCCTGATGTACTCCGCACAGCTTACATATACCCTGATGTACTCCGCACAGCTTACATATACCCTGATGTACTCCTCACAGCTTATATATACCCTGATGTACTCCGCACAGCTTACATATACCCTGATGTACTCCGCCCAGTTTACATATACCCTGATGTACTCCACCCAGCTTACATATACCCTGATGTCTCCTCACAGATTACATATACCCTGATGTACTCCGTCCAGTTTACATATACCCTGATGTACTCCGCCCAGCTTACATATGTCAATACCTATACCAGACTGTGAAGACTACTAGTAAATCCAAAAAATGAGCGACACATAGCACAAATTATGTACCATGACAGTATAAAACAAACTTTATCTAAATGCAAATAACACATTGGCCATGAAGAGATAAAAACAGTATTGCACACAATTTAAAAAGGAGAGTGTGGAGGAACTGCGTAAATAATCCAAGTTATAAGCTAACACAATATAAACATCCTGTGATGTGGTAAAGTGCAGAGGTCTACATCCAAAGAGGATGTGTAATGAGTCAATTTGTTAAACTGCTGAAGAGGCTATAGATATACTATGCACCTAACCAAAGAGCACAACATTGTGCATACGTGTGAAAATACACGGCTACGACTGCACAATTGCACCCAAAAATTGCCCTACTTCATAAATTAAGAAGACTGCACAGACCCGTGGATTGCATGATGGATCTCACACAAGATAACTCCACACTGACCGCCCCCGACGCGCGTTTCGCCGTCAGCTTTCTCAAGGGGTATTGACTGCTGGGATAATGGTCACTTTAAGTATGAGATACAAAGGGAGGGGATTATGTCAATGTCCAATAGACACAAAGTGTGCACAGCATATGGGCATTATAATCACAGGCAAGGTTACACCTACCATGCTGCAGAGATCAGAGATGTGGACAGATGAAAGGAGCTGCACTCGTGTTTGCGGACGCCATTATGCCTCCGTTGCGCATGCGCACCGGCGTTCATCTGAGCGCCGGAAGTCATGCCCATAGACATCATCCTCATAAGAGTACGCACTGCGCGTGCGCACCGCAAAAGAACTAAAGGGAGGGACTGGCGTGGCCATACTTGTTATGTAGGGAGAGGTCAGTGGCCATCTTAGAGCCTGGCAAATATGCCAGAAGCCCAAACAAGGGACAATAGACGTATGCAAGCTAGGGATGCCGTATACATCGCTGAGACAGTTCACCCCGAAGGAGTAGAGACCATGTCTCAGCGATGAAACACAGCTGGCAAAGTTTAAAATAATCCAGAATACCAGGGTATATCCCAAGGCAGTTCATACATACTTTCTAGACGCCTATAGCACGCACATAAACATCACATATGAATATACATAAATACATATATGTGCATACACCAACACAAATATAAGAATCTATACTTTACACGCATATATATATATCAATATAAAGAGTACCATACACTTTAAAAATTCACTTTCATTTACAATAAAAAACCATAATGGTAAAGATATATATTCGTGTATGCATAAGTATTGAAAATAAAAGAATAAATAAATAAAGTGAGGATAATAGACAGAGAGCGAATACAGGTGAGTGAACACGCGTGCTCGTGACAGTGATAAAAAGAGAAAAATACAAAAGAAATAAAATATGTGAGAAGAGATGAGGACGGCACCTGAAAAACATAAAACCGCTGTTACTCATACACAAGTCTTACACACATTTTTTATGTGGATCATTGTATAATGTGCTGTATAAATCGACAAAAATAGGGACCTATATGAAAGTGTCAAAATACAGATCGTTGTAAAATGTGTTATATAAAAGGAGAAAAAATATACTTATCTGTGTACAGATATAAAAACAATATATGAAATAATAAATATGTAGTAACCTGAAATCCATCAATGTAGATGGTCTTATACATAATAATATATCCAACAATAAACATGGATTGACCTAAAATCCATATGTGTAAAAAAATATACTACATCATTACATACCCAATAATAAATATTTTGTGGAATAAAGTGCATATGTGTAAATATGATGTCATAATGAATTTGTTTCATAAAACATAAAACAAGTGAATTTGTGCATATTCAATATATATATAATATGCTATAGGGCATAAACCTGAGCATGTAAATATATGAATTAGTGCACCCATAGTTCCATGTAATACTAAAAATATAAATAAGGTCGGTACACAAAGAAATATAGTATATACATGAAATAGATATGATATCGTGCAGAAATACAGACATACCAATATATAAATGAATATACCAATAGGCATATATAAGAATAAAAATAGAGCCGGTACGCATAAAAGTACCAATACCTACCCCTTGAGAAAGCTGAAGACATACCGAGACGCCAAATCCATATATAGAAAAGAAAAACAAGTATATAAATGCGTATACATAAGGTAACACTCCCATGCATACAGAGGGCCCGCATGTGGTAATAACCAACAGGAGAAAGGGGGAACAAGCCCACAATTTCCAAAGTTGAACATCATAGACAACCTCCACTATAGAACTGGACGAATGGACCATAGGTATCCATAACACCTGTAGAAAGATTAAGAATTTATTGGAAGATGGTATCAGATAATCAAAATATTCCAACCTGAGTGTACATGTTACACCAACAAAAAATTGCCTTACATATACCCTGATGTACTCCACCCAGCTTACATATACCCTGATGTACTCCACACAGCTTACATATACCCTGATGTACTCCGCACATATTACATATACCCTGATGTACTCCACCCAGCTTACATATACCCTGATGTACTCCTCACAGCTTACATATACCCTGATGTACTCCGCACAGATTACATATACCCTGATGTACTCCACCCAGCTTACATATACCCTGATGTACTCCACCCAGCTTACATATACCCTGATGTACTCCACCCAGCTTACATATACCCTGATGTACTCCGCCCAGCTTACATATACCCTGATGTACTCCACCCATCTTACATATACCCTGATGTACTCCACCCAGCTTACATATACCCTGATGTACTCCACCCAGCTTACATATACCCTGATGTACTCCACCCAGCTTACATATACCCTGATGTACTCCGCACAGATTACATATACCCTGATGTACTCCACCCAGCTTACATATACCCTGATGTACTCCACCCAGCTTACATATACCCTGATGTACTCCGCCCAGCTTACATATACCCTGATGTACTCCATCCATCTTACATATACCCTGATGTACTCCACCCAGCTTACATATACCCTGATGTACTCCACCCATCTTACATATACACTGATGTACTCCACCCAGCTTACATATACCCTGATGTACTCCGCACAGATTACATATACCCTGATGTACTCCACCCAGCTTACATATACCCTGATGTACTCCGCCCAGCTTACATATACCCTGATGTACTCCGCCCAGCTTACATATACCCTGTTGTACTCCGCACAGTTTACATATACCCTGATGTACTCCACCCAGCTTACATATACCCTGATGTACTCCGCCCAGCTTACATATACCCTGATGTACTTCACACAGCTTACATATACCCTGATGTACTCCACACAGCTTACATATACCCTGATGTACTCTTCCCAGCTTACATATACCCTGATGTACTCCGCCCAGTTTACATATACCCTGATGTACTCCTCCCAGTTTACATATACCCTGATGTACTCCGCCCAGCTTACATATACCCTGATGTACTCCACCCAGTTTACATATACCCTGATATACTCCTCACAGCTTACATATATCCTGATGTACTCCGCACAGCTTACATATACTCTGATGTACTCCTCACAGCTTACATATACCCTGATGTACTCCGCCCAGTTTACATATACCCTGATGTACTCCGCACAGCTTACATATACCCTGATGTACTCCGCCCAGCTTACAAATGTCCCCACATTATAAATTGAAATAACAGTAAAACCAAGCAAAATCTGCGCTTCAAAAGCCAAATGGTGGTCCAACTGAGCCTGGCAGTGTGCCCAAACGGCAATTTATGACCACATATGGGGTATTACTGTATTCTGTAGAACCTGCTTAATTATTTATGGGGTGTGCGTCTACGATGGTACAAGCTGGGCACAACACATTGGGCACTGAAGTGGCATATCTGTGGAAAAGGGCAATATTCAATCTGCAACATCTATTGTGTACTAATTTTTGCAAAACACTTGTGGGGTCAAAATGCTCACTACCTTCTAGATGAATTCCTTGAGGGATGTAGTTTCCAAAATGGGGTAAGTTTTTTGGGGTTCCACTGTACTGATACTATAGCTCAATGCAACATGGTGTCAAAAAACGAATCTTGTAAAATCTCCACTCCAAATACTAAATGGCGCTCCTTCCCTTTAGAGCCATACCCTGGAGAGAATGCTTTACAAACGTTGAGGTACTTTTCTCCTCTAGTCCTTGTGAAAATGCAAAATGTTGGGCTAGAACTACAACTTTTCTACAACTACAATTTTTTTATTTTCACATCCCAATTCTAATAAATTCAGCAAAAACCTGTGTGGTCCAAATGCTCACTGCACCCCTAGATGAATTCCTCAATGGGTGTAGTTTCCAAAATGGGGTCTTTTTTGGGGTGTTTCCTTTGTTTTGGCACCACAAGACCTCTTCTAACCTGACATGGTGCCTGAAATATAATTTAAGAAAAGGAAGGCCCTAAAATCCACTGGGTGCTCCTTTGCTTCTGAGGCCGGTGTTTCAGTCCAGTACCCCACTAGGGCCACATGTGGGATGTTTCTAAAAACTGCAGAATCAGGGCAATAAATATTCCGTTGTGTTTCTCTGGTAAAAACCTTCAGTCTTACAGGAAAAATGGATTAAAATGGCATTTCTGCCCAAAAAAAAAATGGAATTTGCAAATTTCCCTTCCACATTGCTTTAATTCCTGTGAAACGCATAAAGGGTTAAGAAACTTTCTAAATACTGTTTTGAATACTTTAAGGGGTGCAGTTTTTAAAATGGGGTGATTTGTAGGGGTTCATAATATATAAGGCCCCTTAAAGCCACTCAGATCCGTTCTGTTCCCTAAAAAAATAGGCTTTTGACATATTCTTGAAAATGTGAGAAATTGCTGCTAAATTTATAAGCCTTGTAATGTCCCAGAAAAATAAAGGGATGTTTAAAAAATGATGCAAACATAAAGTAGACATATGGGAAATGTTTAGCCAAATGAGCAATAAACCCAAATATATCAGTGGTCCTAGTGACTAATAACTTAGACCAAAAAAGAAAAGAACAGTCACGACCAAATAATTGAAGAAATACAAAAAATCCTTTATTAAACTCAAATAGACAAATGCAAGCAGACAACATAGAACATATTAAAATAGCGTAACCCTCGCAAAATCAAAGATGGAATCAGAACACTAGCGCAGCAGGACAACCAAATAGTAATCCGGAAAAATGATCCCCCAAAAATGCTAAAGTGTCTAAGTAGTTTTCAAGCAGGCAATAAGTATAAAACTTTTGCACATATAGGCATATACCAAAAAATAAATGTGAATACAATCAAGATAATGACATATGAACAGCAATATACATACACCTGCAGAGTACGGGAATAGCCGGGACATCAAAGACCGGGGGTCCACTGCTGAACCCAACGCGCGTTTCGCAAATGCTTCATCAGGGGAAATATGGGAAATGTTGACTAATGACTATTTTGTGTGGTATTACTATCTGTCTTACCAGCAGATACATTTGACTTTAGAAAAATGACAATTTTTGCAATTTTTCTCAACATTTTTGTGTTTTTCACAAAAACATTTAATTTTTCACTAACATAAAGTACAATATGTCACGAGAAAACAATCTCAGAATCGCTTGGATAGGTAAAAGCATTCCGGAGTTATTACCACATAAAGTGACACGTCAGATTTAAAAAATGAGGCTCTGTCATTTGGTCCAAAACTGGCTGTGGCGGGAAGGGGTTAAAGCTACAGAGACAAAATATCAAAATAAGGAAAGAAGAGAATGTTTCAGGTGCAACAAACAGGGACACCTAAAGAAGGACTGTACAATATGGAAAGCAGAACAGCAGAAACCATTTCCAAAAGGGACTAAAGAAAAGGTCAAAACCACAATCTCTGATCCACGTGCAGATAATTGGAATGGCAGATTTATAGGGACAAATGGGGGCAGCAGAAAGGAAGAACAGAACTCTGATGGAAATGATCAGATGCATGCTGACAGATCCTGGATTACCTGAAAAATATTGGTCTCTAGTACATTTTATGGGCAGGCTAAAATTCCGCCAATACCTACCCAGTAAGAGGGCAAGGTATGGGATAAAAATGTACAAACTGAGCGAGAGCAGCTCAGGTTTTGGGTTTATGAAGGGAAGGACTCCAGGATTGAACCCCCAGAATCCCCCCCCCTCTTGGAGCTCCAACATTACGTGGATAACTTCTACATCAGCATCCCACTATTTAAATGCCTCTCCACCAGAAATACTGCAGCCTGCGGCACGGTGCGCAGAAACCAGAGAGGCCTCTCTAAAACTCTGATTGGGCAACATGTCAAAAGGGGTGCATTATGCAGCGAGAACGTGTTGTTCGTCAAGTATAAGGACAAGCGGGATGTCCTTCTCTTGACCACAATACATGGAAATGGCAGCACCTCTGTCCCTGTACGTGGTGCCACCACGGTGACCCACAATCCAGATTGCATCGTGGGCTATATATAATAAGTACTTGGGAGGGGTTGATCTCTCAGATCAAGTGCTGTATCCGTATAGTGCAATGCGGAAGACAAGGGTGTGGTACAAAAAGGTGGCCGTGCCATTGGTACAGATGGCATTGTATCACACTTACGTGCTATGCAAATGTAAAGGCCGGACAGAGTCATTCCTTAATTTTCAGGAGGAGATTATCAAGGTGCTTGTGTTTGAAAACCAGGTTGGGGAGGGCCCAAACACATCTGCTGAAAGTGAGGGCGCCCGTATTGTACCAGGGCAACACTTTACCGGCATCGTTCCCCAAACTGCAAAGAAGGGGAGATCCAAAAAAAGGTGCAGAGTGTGTAGCAAAAGGGGCATAAGAAGGGACACCACTTATCAGTGTGACACCTGCCCCGAAAAAACGGGTCTGTGCATAAAGGATTGCTACAAGGCTTACCACACATCTATGAATTATTAATTGTATTATTTATGTACCTTTTATTATACTGATTTGCTCTTCACATCATACACATGCCCCCACATTATATATTGAAATACCAGTAAATACGTCCTAATTCAAATAAATTTAGACAAAAAACCTGTGCGGTCAAAATGCTAATTATACCCTTAGATAAGTACCTTGAGGGGTGTCGTTTTCTAAATTGGGTTACTTTTGGGGTGTTTCAACTGTTTTGGGCCCTCAGGGGCTTTGCAAATGTGACAGGGTGCCGCAAACCAATCCAGCAAACTCTGAATGTCAAATAGCACTCCTTCCCTTCTAAGCCCTGCCGTCTATCCAAATAGCAGTATATAACCACATATTGGGTATTGCTGTGCTCAGGAAGATTTTCTTTATAAATGTTGGTGTGCCTTTTCTCCTTTAGTCCTTGTGGAAATGAAAAAAACTTAGGTTTAGTAAAATTTTATCGGAAAAAATTTAGATTTTCATTTTCACTGCCTACTTCCAAAAATTTCTGCAAAAAACCTGTCGGGTCAAAATGCTAACTATATCCTTAGATAAGTTCCTTGAGGGCTATAGTTTCCTAAATGGGGTCACTTTTTGGGGTGGGGTTTCCACTGTTTTGTCCCCCTTTTTGGGGCCTTGCAAATGAGACATGGCCTCTGCAAACCATTCCAGCTAAATTTGAACTCCAAAAGTCAAGTGGCGCTCTTTCCCTTCTGTAGTTTCCAAATTAGCGTCACTTTTGGGGGGTTTCTACTGTTTTGGCACCTCAAGACCTCTTCAAACCTGACATGGTGCCTAAAATATATTCTAATAAAAAGGAGACAAAATCCATTAAGTGCTTTTTTGCTTCTGAGGCCTGTGTTTCAGTACAAAAATTTCAAAACCTGGGAAAAAAATATTGAGTTGCGTTTCTCTGGTAAAACTTTCTGTGTTACAGATAAAATGGATCAAAAATGATTTTCTGCAAAAAAAAAATGAAATGTGAACATTTCACCTCCATTTTGCTGCAATTCCTATGAAGCACCTAAAGGGTTTAGAAACATTCTAAAAGCTGTTTTTAATACTTTGAGGGGTTAGGTTTTTAAAATGTAAGGTTTTCTTATATATTAAAAATTAGGTTTCTAATATATAAGGCCCTCAAAGTCACTTTAGAACTGAACTGCTTTCTAAAATAATAGCCTTTTGAAATTTTCTTGAAATCGTGAGAAATTGCTGCTAAAGTTCTAAGCCTTGTAACGTCCTAGAAAAGAAAAGAATTTTCAAAAAACGATGCCAACATAAAGTAGACATATGGGATATATGGGATATGTGAACTAGTAACTATTTTGTGTGGTGTTGCTATCTGTCTTACAAGCAGATACATCTAAATTTTGAAAAATGCCAATTTTTACAAATTTTCTCAAAATGATGGTGTTTTTTACAAATAAACGCGGAATGTATCGACCAAATTTTACCACTAACTTAAAGTCCAATGTGTCACGAGATAACAATCTCAGAATCGCTTGGATAGGTGAAAGCATTCTGAAGTTATTACCACATCAAGTCACACATGTCAGTTTTGAAAAAAATGGCCTGGTCCATTAGGCGTAAACAGGCTGTGTCCTTAAGGGGTTAATACATGGTCCCAGGTATCAGTGGACCAACACACCATTGATAAGGAAAGAAGGGTTCTTGATAGCAAACCATAGGATCGAAAACCCGGGGTAGCCAAAACCATGAATAATTGGATACAGGCCTTTTCCGTTATGGGTTGTGTCATGGGTCAGCACCACCCTGAACGCTGTTCGGAACATTTCATTTACATGGATAGCATTTATAGTGCTTATAAGTCACATGGCAGTTCCACATGGTGGCGCTACGATGAAGATTTCAGACGTCGTCTAGCGTTATAATCAGATATTAGTTGGTGTGTTAAATCCACTGACGTATGGTTGGGTCTTATGATGACCCAAAAAACAGACCCCTTTCCATCAATGGCCTCTGGCTCATCAGCTCCTTTTCCTCAAGGGTCAGTGGCCGTCCGCAGGTCTGGTGCATGCTGCTTTTTCAATGAAGGCCATTGTAAGTTTGCAGGATTATGCAAATATAAGCATGAGTGCTCCGCATGTGGAGGTCCACACACAGCATCTTGCGGTTCCCACCCAACACATGAGGCACCTTCAAAGCAAAATGCTCAATGTGACGGAAAGGACCCCAGTGAGCGAAACCACGATGGGGCCTTGGCTAGATAAGTATCCTGACAGAGCAGCGGCAGCACAGTTACGTTTTGGTTTCACGTTTGGTTTCTTTATCCCGTTTAACATAAACAGCCATTCTTTATTTGTGGACAACTTGAAATCGGTTAGGGAGCAGCCGGAGGTCTTAAGGGAGAAGTTGGCGAAAGAAGTATCTTTAGCTAGAATCGAGGGTCCTTTCTTCCCTAACCTCCGGGTTTCTCCGTTGGGAGTGGTCCCAAAGAAGGAAGTCGGTAAGTTCCGCCTTATACACCATCTTTCATTTCCTAAAGGTCTTTCGGTAAACTATGGGACTTCGTTGGAGGATTCCTCGGTCTCTTACGTTTCCTTTGATCGTGCAGTTGCTCTGGTCAGGGAGGCGGGCCGCGGTTCCCTGATGCTGAAATCAGATATAGAATCAGCTTTTCGCTTGCTGCCAGTACACCCAGATTGATATCACCTATTAGGCTATTTCTTTGGGGATCACTATTATTTTGATACTTGCATGCCCATGGGCTGTTCCATATCATGTCACTATTTCGAGATGTTTAGCTCATTTCTGTAATGGGTGGTAAGATATGAGACTGGTTCACGGTCAGCAATTCATTATTCACATGATTTCTTATTTGTCGCCCCAGCAGATGAGGATACCGGCCATCACATGCTAAAAACATTTCAATTCTTCATATCTCGTTTTGGCGTCCCTCTTTCTGCAGAAGAAACCGAAGGTCCAATAACAAGGTTGTCCTTCCTCGGCATTGAAATTGACACCATAGAAATGGTTTTCAGGTTACCTGAAGAAAGATTAAGAAACTTTTTAGCTTGATTGAAGGATTTTGTGGAGTAGTAAAAGTCACTACTGGGTCTTTTGGTCTTTGCTTGCCGTGTCATTCCAATGGGAACGATTTTGGCCCACCGCTTATCATTGGCTACTCGAGGAGTTAAATTAGCTGGGCATCGGATTCGCCTCACCAAACCCTTAAAAGCGGACCTTACCATATGGGGTAGTTTTCTTTCCAACTATATCTTTATATCCAAGTATATATACTATATACTTTCCAAGTATATCTTTCCAAACATACATGTTTCAGGTCAGGAGAAGGAAACAATGCAGAATTATCATTATACACAGATACTTCGGGCTCCTGCGGTTTTGGAGCAGTTGTTTGCCCGGCTTGGTGTATCATCCTGGCCTGCAGCGTGGCATGCCGCTGGCCTTTGCCGTAATCTTACTTTGTTGGAACTTTTTCCAATCATTCTGGCAGTCGAAATCTGGGGACCAATGTTCAAAAATCGACATATTTGTTTCTAGTCCGACAACGCCAGTGTGGTTGCCGGTATTAACAGTCTGTCTTGTTCTTCACTATCTGTTATATCTTTATTACGTGACTTAGTTTTGCGCTGTCTACAACATAACATTTATTTTAGATCAAAACATGTTCCTGGTCTTAATAATGTTGTTGCTTTTTCTCTCTCACGTTTTCGCTGGCACGAATTCCAGCCTTTGCTGCCCAATACGAAGAGGGTCCGCATCTCATGCCCAAATCATTTATGGGAGTTGGTGGACCTCAACTGATCTCTCTCGTCAGTTCATCAGTAGCGCCTGCTACGTGGCAGAGAAACGCTAAGGCGTGGTTGGAGTGATTACAGGTCGTGAAAGGTCGCAATATTTCTTCTTCGGATAAGTTATGTTTAGAGGTAACAATTGAATATGTTCTATCCTTGAGGGCTTTAAACATATCTGGCACAGCCGCACAAAAACGTTTATCTGGTATTGCTTTTTATTTTAACCCCTTCCCTCTTTGGCCGCTTTTGACCTTCCTGACAGAGCCTCATTTTTCAAATCTGCCATGTTTCACTTTATGTGGTAATAACTCCGGAATGCTTTTACCTATCCAAGCGATTCTGAGATTGTTTTCTCGTGACACATTGGACTTTATGTTACTGGCAATATTTGCCCGATACATTCAGTATTTAATTGTGAAAAACACCAAAATTTAGCGAAAAATTGCAAAAATTAGCATTTTTCTCAATTTAAATGTATATGCTTGTAAGACAGATAGCAATACCACACAAAAATGTTGCTAACTAACATCCCCCATATGTCTACTTTAGATTGGCATCGTTTTTTGATCATCATTTTATTTTTCTAGGACGTTACAAGGCTTAGAACTTTAGCAGCAATTTCTCACATTTTCAAGAAAATGTGAAAATGCTATTTTTACAGGGGCCAGTTCAGTTGTGAAGCGGCTTTGAGGTCCTTAGATATTAGAAACCCCCAATAAGTCACCCCATTTTAAAAACTGCACCCCTCAAAGTATTCAAAACAGCATTTAGAAAGTTTCTTAACCCTTTAGACATTGCGCAGGAATTAAGGCAATGTAGAGGTGAAATTTACAAAGTTCATTATTTTTTTCCAGAAATTCATTTTGAATCCATTTTTTTTGTACCACAGAATGTTTTACCCAAGAAATGCAACTCAATATTTATTGCCCAGGTTCTGCAGTTTTAGGAAATATCCCACATATGGCCCTAGTGTGCTACTGGACTGAAGCACCGGCCTCAGAAGCAAAGGAGCACCTGGTGGATTTTGGGCCTCCTTTTTATTAGAATATATTTTAGGCACCATGTCAGCTTTGAACAGGTCTAGTGGAACTGAAACAGTGGAAACCCCCCAAAAGTGACCCCATTTTGGGAAACTACACCCCTCGAGGAATTTATCTAGGGCTGTAGCAAGCATTTTGACCAGCCAGTTTTATTGCAAAAATTTTTGGAACTAGGCCATGAAAATGAAAATCTACATTTTTTCAAATAAAATGTAGGTTTAGCTAATTTTTTTTCATTTCCAAAAGAACTAAAGTAGAAAAAGCACCACAACATTTGTAGAGCAATTTCTCCCGAGTAAAACAATACCCCACATGTGGTAATAAACGGTTGTTTGGACACACGGAGGGCTTAGAATGGAAAGTGCGCCATTTGGCTCTTGGAGCTCAAATTTAGCAGGAATGGTTTGTGGAGGCCATGTCGCATTTGCAAAGCCCCTGAGGTGACAAAACAGTGGAAACCCCCAACAAGTGACCCCATTTTGGAAACTATACCCCTCGAGGAATTAATCTAGGGGTACAGTGAGCATTTTGACCCGCCAGTTTTTTTGCAAAAATTTTTGGAACTAGGTCATGAAAATGAAAATCTACATTTTTTCAAATATAATGTAGGTTTAGCTAATTTATTTTAATTTCCAAGAGAACTAAAGTAGAAAAAGCACCACAACATTTGTAGAGCAATTTCTCCCGAGTAAAACAATATCCCACATGTGGTAATAAACGGTTGTTTGGACACACGGCAGGGCTTAGAAGGGAAAGAGCGCCATTTGGCTCTTGGAGCTCAAATTTAGCAGGAATGGTTTGCGGAGGCCATGTCGCATTTGCAAAGCCCCTGAGGTGACAAAACAGTGGAAACCCCCAACAAGTGACCCCATTTTGGAAACTATACCCCTCGAGGAATTTATCTAGGGGTACAGTGAGCATTTTGACCGGCCAGTTTTTTTGCAAAAATTTTTGGAACTAGGTCATGAAAATGAAAATCTACATTTTTTCAAATATAATGTAGGTTTAGCTAATTTTTTTTCATTTCCAAGAGAACTAAAGTAGAAAAAGCACCACAACATTTGTAGAGCAATTTCTCCCGAGTAAAACAATACCCCACATGTGGTAATAAACGGTTGTTTGGACACACGGCAGGGCTAAGAAGGGAAAGAGCGCCATTTGGCTCTTGGAGCTCAAATTTAGCAGGAATGGTTTGCGGAGGCCATGTCACATTTGCAAAGCCCCTGAGGTGACAAAACAGTGGAAACCCCCAACAAGTGACCCCATTTTGGAAACTATACCCCTTGAGGAAATTATCTAGGGGTATAGTGAGCATTTTGACCCCACAGGTTTTTTGCAAGTAGGCTGTGAAAATGAAAATCTACATTTTTTTCAAATAAAATGTAGGTTTAGGTATTTTTTTTTCATTTCCACAAGGACTGAAGGAGAAAAAGCACCGCAACATTTGTAAAGCAACTTCTCCCGAGTAACACAATACCCCTCATGTGGTCACAAACATCTGTTTGGACACACGGTAGGGCTCAGAATGGAAGGAGCACCATTTGGATTTTGGAATGGTTTCTGGGTGTCATGTCATATTTGCTGAGCCCCTGTAGTACTAGTACAGTGGAAACACCTCAAAAGTGACTCCATTTGGGAAACTGCACCCCCTGAGGAATCATCTAGGGGTATAGTGAAAATTTTGATCCCAAAGGTTTTTTGCTGAATTAATTAGAATTAAGCCATGAAAATGAAAAATAATTTTTTTTTCCAACAAGATGTAGTTTTAGATACACATTTTTCATTTTTACAAGGAATAGAGAAGAAAAAGCACCCAAACATTTGTAAAGTAATTTCTCCCGAGTACGGTAACACCCCATATGTGGTTATAATCAGCTGTTTACGTATATGGGAGCATTCAGAAGAAAAGGAGCGGTATTTATCTTTTGGAGCGTAGATTTTGCTGGAATGGTTTGTGGACGCCATGTTGCATTTGCAAAACCCCTGATGTACCAAACAAAAGTGACCCCGTTTTAGAAACTACACCCCTAAAGGCATTTATCAAGGGATGTAGTGAGAATTTAGACTCCACAGGTGTTTTTCAGAAATGAATACGCAGTGGATTGTGCAAAGTGAAAATTGCAATTTCTGCACTGATCTGCCCATTCACCGCACAAGATAATGTGCTCCTAGAGAATCTTACCACATAAATTGTTAAGCGGGTTCTCCCGGGTATGGTAATGCCTTACTTGTGGCCATAAATTGCTGTTTGGGCACACTGTAGGGCTAAGAAGGGAAAAACCGCCATTTTGAGCATGGATTTTGCTTGGTAATAGTTCTGTTTGGGGTTTTGCTGGTATTTCCGTTTATAATGTGGTGGCATATGTAATCTGTGCGGAGTATATCAGGGGTATATGTAATCTGTGCGGAGTACATCAGGGCATAATAATAGGGTATAATAATGGGGTAAATAATACAATTATCCATAGGTGTGTGTTACGCTGTGAAGCGATCCGTTATGCGCTGGTCGGTGTCACACTGATAAACGGTTTTCTTTCTTATCCCCCTTTTGTAACACTCTGCACATTTTGGGGACTTTTTCTCCTTCCTAGTTTGGGAAATATTACTGGGAAAGTTTTGCGCTGGTATAATACGGGCACCCTCGCTTCCAGCGGTTGTGCTATGTCCCTTCCCTTTCCTAGTTCCTAATTACTAGGGCCCTGAAACTGAAGGAATCTTCCCCTCCGGCCTGCGCATTGAGATGTTTTTTCATCACCGCATTACTAGTGCCGTAACTTTTTTATTTTTCAGTTGATTGAGCGGTGTGCGGGCTTGTTTTTTGCGAGACGGGTTGTAGATTTTATTCGTACCATTTTAGAACACATACGACTTTTTGATCACTTTTTATTTCATTTTTTGGTAAAGGAAGTTACCAAAAACAAGTAATTCTGGAATCGTTTTTTATTGGGTTTTTTATCGGCATCCACAGTGTGCCCTAAATTACATGTGAGCTTTATTCTGCGGGTCGATACGATTACGGCGATACCAAATTTATATAGTTTTTTTTATGTATTGCGGCTTTTGCACAATAAAATCACTTTTTTTTATAAAATCATTTGTTTTCTGTGTCGACATTCTAAGACCCATAACGTTTTTATTTTTGTGTGCACGAAACGGTGTCAGGGATTATTTTTTGCGGGACGGATTGTCGTTTTTATTAGTGCTATTTTTGAGTAAATGTGACTTTTTGATCACTTTTTATAGCATTTTTTGGAAGGAGATGTGACCTAAAAACAAAGATTCTGGCGCTGTTTTTCATGTTTTTTTTTTACCGCGTTCACCGTGCGGGATAAATTACATAATAGTTTTGTAGTTTGGGTCGTTACGGACGCGGCAATACCAATTATGTATAGTTTTTTTTATTTTTACGGTTTTTCCCATAATAAAAGACTTACTATGGGAAAAAAGTCAGTTTAGCTTTATTTTTATTTGAAATGTGTGTGTTTTTATTGTTTTACCACATTTTTATTAACTTTTTTTAACTTTTTTTACTTGTCCCACTAGGGGACATGAGGGCCTGATGCCCCGATCGCTACTCTAATACACTGCACTACATACGTAGTGCAGTGTATTAGCGCTGTCAGTTATTCACTGACAGCAAGCCTATGAGGACTCGCCGCAGGCGGGTCCTTATCGGCTCCCGTACAAGGCAGACTCGGACGCCATTTTCTGGCGTCCGATTGCCACAGCAACCCAGCGATTGCATCTATTGAGCGCAGCATCTGAGGGGTTAATCTTCCGGATCGGAGAATAGCTCCGGTCCTGGCAGTTACAGGAGGGTGCCAGCTGTATAATACAGCTGTCACCCCGCGGTGATGGTGCCGGCTCTGCTTCTGAGCCCGCACCATCACTACGCCGTACATGTACGGCGCTTTGCGGGAAGCACCTCCCGACAGCGCCGTATATATACGGCGGATGTCGGGAAGGGGTTAAGTTACTGGGTTGGGGGGGGGGGGATGTCACCAAATGCTTTTTAATTACCCAGGCTGGAAAAAGTGTCATATTCGTCATGAATCACGACGGCCAATTTCCTATCCCTTGCTTTGCCGTTTTGTAATGGCAAGTCCAAAAATGTGCTCATCTCCATACGAGACTTTACTGGCCCTCAGTTTCAGCCTTGCCTTCTTTAAGCCTTTAGAATCAGTGAATTATTACCTCCTTCAAAAAAAAAGCAGGGTGGCTTACAGCACACGGATGTTATCATAACCGCTGAGGCTGCTCGATTACGGGTACGAAGATCTAAGACTGACGTGTTTGGATTCACCTGCGTGCCACCCAGGGCGCGGTCTGCCCCATCTGTTTACTTTCTGAGTATTTACTCATTCGTTTCCATAGCTCCCAGTTCCTAGTACATATGGATCGCACTCCCCTCACCATTTATCAGTATAGAACAGTTCTCCACCGCTGCCTTATCATCGCGGGTGTTTCCCCAAAAGAATTTGGGACCCACTCATTTAGAATTGGGGCGGGTATGGGGGCTGCTAGAGATGGTTTATCAGACGCTGAGGTTCTGCGTATTGGTCGGTGGCATTCCTCTTGCTTCGCCAGATACATACGTCCGGATTTGTTATTGTAGAACACTGTCATAATGTGTTTTTCTTTTCTTTTAGATCATGTTAGGCCCACAGTTTGGATGCTAGAGCATTCTTATATGTTCTGGGCCGCCCAGTGGGCTGAATGTAGGCCTGGTGCCCGTGCGTTGGGCTTTCGAGAAGTCAATATTTCTTGGAGAGGAATACGTGGTTTAAAATGGTGTCAAGTCCTTCCACAAGTGGTAAACCTCAGCAAAGGTGTTAATAGCCAGTGATATTGGTCATTCACGCAGGGGGGGGGGGGGAATGATCTCGGTTTCCTTAGAATGGTCGAATTGATGACGTTAATGCGCTCTGATATGGAGCGCTTCTCCTCATTTTTCTCCGAAATCATACTCGTCTGGTCAGAGATTGTCCCCCGGGTGCGCGGGATGCGGATGCAGTGGAAAGAGCTAGGCGCACAGTTAATAATCGTATCTCCAGATTTGTTAGATCCCGTTTTGGGGTGGTTGTCCGACCGCCAACTGGAAGGCGACAATAGCAAACTGATGAGGATAGATGGGGTTCACCTCAATGATATTGGGATACATGGGCTCCTTCATGGCGGTCTTTGAGACTTTGGTGGTATGAGTAGGAGCTAAGAGGGCGGATTTGCCCGTCGGCAGTCTGGCAGTTGGCATAACGCCTGATCGCTGTGGAAAAATATATAACGGTTTCACCGCTAAGCGGTTCTGGTTTAAAAGGTTAAAAAAGTTCTAAATTTGGTGTCCTGGTCTTTATTTCTATATTAGTCAATAAGAAAGCTTCCCTCGCATGTTATGTTTGGTTTACCCTGCTTACAGCCTGAATGAGGGACTCCCCTCTAATAAATCACAATGCCTTAAATGGGTTTTTCTGATTGTGTTATATAAATTGGACGTCCCCCATAACTGTATCGTACAACCAGAGACAGTGAATCACGTACAATCAACAATAGTCGATTCAAATGATAGTCAGTATAATCTTCAAGCCATCAACCGTTGGAGTATAATGCGAATTTTATTGAACAAATCTCCTAATGATAACAGATTTTTTTTTAGAAGTAAAAAACTCAAAATGCACTGTTTCAACTTATTATGCACAACAGAGATCAAAACATTTTAACCCCTTCCCGACGTAAACAACTTTCAGATTTTCATTTTCGTTTTTTCCTCCCCACATTCCAGAAGCCATAACGTCTTTATTTTTCCGTCGTGAGTGAGCCCACTCCATACTTCCCCTTCCCGGCTATGACGTAACTGTATGTCATATGTCGGGAAGGGGTTAAAGGTTGTAAAGAGAACTAAAATGGTAATTTGTTGAATTTGCAGCACCAGGAGGTCATATTTACAGAAATCAAAAGCTCTTTCAATCAAAAAAAACTTAACAGGCCAAGTTACATGTTAACATAGGACCCCTTCTTTGATATCACCTTCACAATTCTTGCATCCATTGAATTTGTGAGTAATTGGACAGTTTCTGCTTGAATATATTTGCAGGATGTCAGAATAACCTCCCAAAGCTTCTCTTTTTATGTGAACTGCCTCCCACCCTCATAGATATTTTGCTTGAGGGTGCTCCAAAGGTTCTCAATAGGGTTGAGGTCAGGGGAACATGGGGGCCACACCATGAGTTTCTCTCCTTTTATGCCCATAGCAGCCAATGACACAGAGGTATTCTTTGCAGCATGAGATGGTGCATTGTCATGCATGAAGATAATTTTGCTACGGAAGGCAGGGTTCTTCTTTTTGTACCATGGAAGAAAGTGGTCAGTCAAACTCTACGTACTTTGCAGAGGTCATTTTCACACCGTCAGGGACCCTAAAGGAGCCTACCAGCTCTCTCCCCATGATTCCAGCCCAAAACATGACTCCGCCACCTCCCTGCTGACGTCGCAGCCTTGTTGGGACATGGTGGCCATTCACCAACCATCCACTACTCCATCCATCTGGACCATCCAGGGTTGCACGGCACTCATCAGTAATCAACACGGTTTGAAAATTAGTCTTCATGTATTTCTGAGCCCACTGCAACCGTTTCTGCTTGTGAGCATTGTTTAGGGGTGGCCGAATAATAGTTTTATGCACACTTGCAAACCTCTGGAGGATCCTATATCCTTAAGGTTCGCGGGACTCCAGAGGCACCAGCGGCTTCAAATACCTGTTTGCTGCTTTGCAATGGCATTTTAGCAGCTGCTCTCTTAATCCTATTCATTTGTCTGGCAGAAACCTTCCTCATTATGCCTTTATCTGAACGAACCCTTCTGTGCTCTGAATCAGCCACAAATCTTTTAAAAGTACGATGATGACGCTTACATTTTCTTGAAATATCCAATGTTTTCATACCTTGTCCAAGGTATTGCACTATTTCACGCTTTTCGGCAGCAGAGAGATCCTTTTTCTTTCCCATATTGCTTGAAACCTGTGGCCTGCTTAATAATGTGGAACGTCCATCTTAAGTAGTTTTCCTTTGATTGGGCACACCTGGCAAACTAATTATCACAGGTGTCTGAGATTGATTACAATGATCCAAAGAGCCCTAAGGCTGGGTTCACACGACCTATTTTCAGACGTAAACGAGGCATCTGAAAATAAGGCTACAATACGTCGGCAAACATCTGCCCATTCATTCGAATGGGTTTGCCGACGTACTGTGGAGACAACCAGTCATTTACGCGTCGTCGTTTGACAGCTGTCAAACGACGACGCGTAAAAATACAGCCTCGTCAAAAGAAGTGCAGGACACTTCTTTCAGACGTAATTTGAGCCGTTCTTCATTGAACTCAATGAAGAGCAGCTCAAAATTTACGGCTGTCAGAGAAGCCTCGCAAAATGCGAGCAGCTGCATTTACGTCTGAAACGAGGCAGCTGTTTTCTCCTGAAAACTGTCTGTCTTTTCAGACGTAAAAGCCAGTTATCGTGGGCACATACCCTTACACACAAATACCATCCATCAGTTTAATTGAAAAACTAATAATTAAATGTTTATGACACTTAAATCCAATGTGCATAATAATTTGGAACACGGTGTATGTGGTAATAACTTCGGAATGCTTAAACCTATCCAAGCAATTCTGAGACTGTTTTCTTGTGAGACATTGGGCTTTATGTTAGTGGTAAAATTTGGTCGATATATTCAGTGTTTATTTGTGGAAAATAGCAAAATTTTGAGAAAATTTGAAAAAAAATAGAATTTTTCTGAATTTTAAATGCATCTGCTTGTAAGGCAGAGGGTTATACCACCCAAAATAGTTACTAGTTCACATTTCCCATATGTCTACTATAGATTGGCATCATTTTTTCAACATTCCTTTTTTTTTCTAGGACGTTACACGGCTTAGAAACAGCAATTTCTAATATTTTGAATAAAATTTCAAAAGCCTCTTTTTTTTAGGTACTAGTTCAGTTCTGAAGTGGCTTTGAGGGGCTTATATATTAGAAACCCCCATCAAACACCCCATTTTAGAAACTAGACCCCTCAAAGTATTCAAAACAGCATTTAGAACGTTTACTAACCCTTTAGGTGTTAACAGGAATTTAAAACAAAGTAGAGGTAAATTTACAAATTTAATTTTTTTGTCAGAAAATCCATTTTAATTAAATTTTTTCCTGTAAAACAGGTTTTACCAGAGAAACACAACTCAATATTTATTACCCAGATTCTGCCGTTTTTAGAAATATCCCACATAACCTAGTGCGGTAATGGACTGAAGCCCCGGCCTCCGAAGCAAAGGAGCACCTAGTGGATTTTGAGGCCTCCTTTTTATTACGCACTATGTCGGGTTTGAAGAGGTCTTGTGGTGCCAAAACAGTGGAAACCCCCGAAAAGTGACCCTATTTGGCAAACTACACCCCTCGAGGAACTTATCGAGGGGTATAGTGGGCATTTAGATCCCACAGGTTTTTTTGCTGCAATTTGTGGAATTAGGCTGTGCAATTGAAAATCTAATTTTTCCGATAAAAGGTACGAATTTTTAATTTTGACTAGGAATAAAGGAGAAAAAGCCCCTCAACATTTGTAAAGCAATTTCTCCCGATTACAGCAATACACCATATGTGGTAATAAACTGCTGGTTGGAAAAACGCCAGGGCTCCATGTAGATTTTGCCTGATTGGTTTCTGGGCGCCATGTCGCATTTTCAGAGCTTCTGAGGTACCAGAACAGGGTAAACCCCCCAAAAGTGACCCTATTTTGGAATCTAGACCCCTTGAGGAGTTCATTGTAGTTTTCATGGGGTGCATGCAACTTTTTGATCAGTTTTTGTTCTATTTTTAAGAGGCGTGGTGACTAAATAACAGCAATTCTACTATTGTTTTTTATCCCTTTTTTTTTTTACAGCGTTCTCTTTGCACTATAAATGACATATTCACTTTATTCCGCGGGGCGGTACGATTAAGGCGATGCCAGATGTTTATAGTTTTTTTTATGTCTTATGGACAATAAAATACTTTTTATAAAAAATCATTTACTTTTTGTGTTACCTTATTCTAAGGCCATAACTTTTTTTATTTTTCCATGAAGAAAGCCATGCGAGGACTTGTTTTTTGCGCAACGAACTGTATTTTCGATCAGCACCATTTTTAGGTATATGCGACTATTTGATCTCTTTTTATTCCATTTTTTGGGAGGTGAAGTGACCAAAAAATTGTGATTCTGGTATGGTTTATTATTATTTTCTTTTATGGCGTTCATCGCATGGGATAAATAACGAAATGCTTATGTAGTTCAGGTCGTTACAGACTCGGCGATATCAATTATGTATTGTTTATTTATCTATTTTTATTAATAATAAGGGACTGATAATGGAAAAAGGGGGGGTTTTACTTTTTATTACTTTTAAAACTTTTTTTTTTTACTTTTTTACTTTGTCCCAGTAGGGGAGTTGAGGGCAGGAGGCCCTGATCACTATTCTAATACACTGCACTACATTGATGCCATTATTAGGCCTCCGGTTGCCACAGCAACCATCGCCGGCCGCTATCATGTAGTGGGACGTCGATGGTAGCTTAACCCTTGAGAAGCTGTGATCGCTATTAAACACGGCTTCTAAGGGGTTAGTCAGCGGGGATAAAGCGATCGGTCCCCGCTGAAGGATTTGCGGCAACTGATGTACGAGACAGCAGCTATCACAGCTCCTGTATGTGTCGGGAGGACGGCCGAAATGGCCGATCCTCCTGTGACGTACTATCAGGTCATGGAGTGCGAACTATACAGTTACCATGACCTAACAGTACGTCCAGGAGTGGGAAGGGGTTAAGGAGTCAAATCAGGAGAGGGAGTGAGGGAAAGAAGCCAAGCTGCAGGGTCCAAAGAGGAAGAGGACGAAGGGCATTACTATCTTATAGGGAGCTCTATAGCCCCCTACCATGTGATCACTGGTCAATCCCTGTAGATCATGATGAAGTGATGCCACCCCCCATTTATTCTTAAAGTGACCTCGCCAGTCAAAGCTCCCAACCGTATGACCCTGGAGAGCTGAAAGTATACAGTGATCTGCATGTACTATAATTATTAACCCGTTGATGTTACAACCAATTTTGTCTTTTGAACTGCAATTAATTTTTTTCGCTTTTGTCTCCCTTCATTGTGATCATTTTGCGGTACATTTAAGGAGGCTCTGTCACCAGATTTTCAAACCCCTATCTCGTATTGCAGCAGATCGGCGTTGCAATGTAGATTACAGTAACGTTTTTTTTTTTTTAAAAACAAGCATTTTTGGCCAAGTTATGAGCATTTTTATATTTATGCAAATTAGCCTTTCTTAAGTACAACTGGGCGTGTTTAAAGTTAAGTCCAAGTGGGCGTGTATTATGTGTGTACATCTGGGCGTTTTTACTTGTTTTACTAGCTGGGCGTTGTGAATGGAAGTGTATGATGCTGACGAATCAGCATCATCCACTTCTCTTCGTTAACACCCAGCTTCTGGCAGTGCACAGACACACAGCGTGTCCTCGAAAGATCACGCTGTGACGTCGCTTCCTGCCCCAGGTCCTGCATCGTGTCGGACGAGCGAGGACACATCGGCACCAGGCGACAGAGGCTGTGTAAATAGGGATGAAAATTTAACATAAAGCCGGCGATCAGCCCCCTCACCAGCTGATAAAACACTACAACCACCATCATCTGGTGATCAGTGTCACCAAACCTGTCCTCATTCCTGTCCTCAGTACTGTCATCAGTCCTGTCACTGCCTCTCATCAGACCTGTCCTCAGTCCTGTCACCGCCTTTCATCAGACCTGTCACCGCCTCTTATCAGACCGGTCATCGCCTCTCATCAGACCTGTCACCGCCTCTCATCAGTCCTGTCATCGCCTCTCATCAGTCCTGTCACCGCCTCTCATCAGACCTGTCATCGCCTCTCATCAGACCTGTCACCGCCTCTCATCAGTCCTGTCATCGCCTCTTATCCCCTGTACCCAGCTGTATACCCCTAGATTGCCCACTGCCCGAGGTCCCGGTTAGGTAGCAATGACACCTCTCATTTAGAATTTGGTAGGTAGGTAGGGTATCCCCACTTTCAAATACAGCAGGGTCACTGGTGGATGCTCCGCTCCTATTGTTCAGTTGAAATATTTTAAAAAAAAACAACGGTCATCAGACCTGTCATCAGACCTGTCATAAGACCTGTCATAAGACCTGTCATCGCCTGTCATCAGACCTGTCATCAGACCTGTCATCTCCAGTTAGAAATATGAAATATGGCCCAAAGGCTTTACACCGCTGATGAGGCAAACCAAATGTTATGCTCAGATACAGACACAGCAGGTGAAGGTGAAGCAGTTTGTGCTAGCGAAACTGACTCTGAACCCCCCGTCAGCGCGGAAGAGTCGCAGCTCCTGCCATGCTCGAATTATCATGGGTAGCTGCAGATAATTATAGCCCCAAGTGCCTGATTTTACAGCCTCCTCAGGTATCAATTTGATGCCACAGGGTTCGGGGCCATACATTTTTTTTCCATTTTTTTTCTGACTCCCTAATAAATTTATTGGTTGAGCAGACGAACATCTATGCTGCTCAGTTTATCTCCCAAAACCCTGACCCCCTACTCTGCCAAAGGCCAAAATTGTACTCCAACAAATACAGCAGAGCTGCATACATTCTGGGGCATGTTTAAGTTTTGGCATTATAAAAAGCCCCCTATTAGAGATGACTGGTCCTCTGATATATTATATAGCCCCCTGTAAAGGATTTGTCTGACACAGCTTCTGTGTCGACGCCCGTGGTTAATCAGCCTGCATCTGTGCCTAGGTCTGTTAGAGTGACTTGATCTGCTACCACTCAAGTTGGTAGGCTCAGGAGTGGGAGAACCTATCACAGCCTGGACAGACGGTTCTAGCTCCCACCCTTGGTCTATGTATACCTTCATTTGCTGCTTGTCCTTTGCCTGTGATTCTCTCTGGTTCCTGGCTCTGCCATTCCTGCTACTTACAATTGACCTGCTCCATATTGACGCTGGCTTGATTAACTACTATTCTTCTGCTCTGCTTTTGTTACCACGTACTCTCCTGGTTTGACTCGGCTCGTTCACTACTTCTGTTGCTCACGGTGTTGCCGTGGGCAACTGCCCCACTTCCCTCTCTTCTGTGTACCCTGTCTTGTGTTGTCTGTCGTGCACATATTGAGTGTAGGGACCGTCGCCCAGTTGTACGCGGTCGCCTAGGACGGGCCGTGCAAGTAGGCAGGGACTATGTTACGGGTAGATTAGGGCTCACTTGTCCGTCTCCCTACCCCGTCATTACACCCCCCCTCTCCACCGCACAGTAATGAGGACACGCTTTGAGGCGATACTTAAATTCCTGCATTTTACTGATAACAGTCGCTGCCCACCCCCAGATGCCCCAAATTTGGACAGTTTTTTTAAAATAAGGCCAATAATTGACCATTATTGTCAAACATTTTCCCAAAATTATATCCCTATACAGAATATTGCGGTGGATGAATCCCTAGTTTGTTTTGAGGGAAGGCTCAGGTTTAGGCAGCACCTTCCAAACAAAAGGGCCCGGTACGTTATTAAATTATATAAAATCTGTGGGAGTGCCCCCGTGTATACCCATCGCTTCAGGGTGTATGAGGGAAAGGACTCTAAAATTGATCCCCTGAATGCCCCCCCCCCCCATCCTAGGAGTCACCGGGAAGATTTGTGTGGTAACTTGTGCATTTGCTGCTTGGCAAAGTGTACCATTTATATATAGATCATTTCTACTATAGTGTCCCTATGGTTTAAAGTCCTATCCATATTGGTCTGTGGCACAATCCGGAAAGACCATAAAGATCTCCCCAAAACTCTGCTAGGACAGTCGTTAAGGGTGGGAGAGAGCAGGGCCGTCTGCAGAGAAGATCTGCTGCTCCTCAGATACAGAGACAGAGGAGACGTCCTGATCCTGACCACCATTACTAATGGCAGCCGGAGCCTTGTCCCTGTATGCCGATCCACCACCCAATCCCGCAAACCCTTGTGTGTACAATAAATGTATGGGTGGCGTTGATCTTTCAGATCAAGTTATCAAACCACACATCGCCACAAAACACAAAACAAGTGTATAGTATAAGAACCTGTTCCCGGCCAACATTTCATCACAGAAGCCCCCCCCCCCCCACCGATAAAAAACAGAGGCACCAGAAATGATGTCACATGTGCTCAAAACAAGGTATCAGGTGGGACACACGATTTATGTGCGAAACGTCCCCCACAAACCTCAGATTGTGTCCCCCACTTCTTTATTTTAACATTCTTTATTTTTGGGTATTTTTCAACACAAAAAAATCATAACAGGCCAATAGCATACATCAATACAGAAAACATACGCATCCATCTTACATAATTAGTCAGAAAAAACACGCAAAAAGCATGAAAAAGTAAACAAGCCGTATTATGCATATGACACATCTATATAATGTAACACAGACCTCTGTACCAGCAGAGGCGAAATTAATCCAATGGACAGGATGCCCGGGCATCGAGAACACAGAGCTATACATTACTCACGATATTGAAAATCAATCCAGGACAGTGGGGACCACGGCAGGCGGCAAAGGTACCATAGCATGTGACAAAGCATCAATTGCGTACTCCACATCGGATAGAGGAGAAAGAAAGCAGACAGAACCAGAGGACCCCAACTCCCACTATCAACCTCCAGGCGGATCAAGCCAACCCTCACGCCTGCTATGTCCTATATGGCCTATGCATAGAGTAGATATTCGTCCGACTCACAAAACTCCTGCCACTCCTGCCAGACCAATCTTTCCACTCTCGGACATTCTCGCTGGGCCTGTGTTGCCTCCTCCATTCTCTGCAGCAATAAAATCTCCTGAAACCATTCAGTGATGGTCGGCGCGCTACTGGTTTTCCATAACCGTGGAATAACTGTGCGGGCTGCGATCAACAGGAAGCTGATCAGAGTTTTCGAGTATTTTTTAATCGCTCCAGGGAGCATGGAGAGAAGCAACACCTCCGGGGTGGTAGGGAGTACTTGGCCCGTGATTTTTTTGTATAAGGTCCACCACCGTTGCCCAGAATGGCTGAAGCAACGGGCACTCACACCAAATGTGCAGCATCGTACCCCCAATTCTGCCACATCGCCAACATTCATCTGGTACCGCCGGGTAGAAGGAATGGAGCAATGCTGGGACCCTATACCAGCGCAACAAGATCTTATAGTTGGTTTCCTGGGCCTTGCAGGCCTAGGCCTTGCAGAAATTATGACACAACTTAAAAACTTTTGACCAATGCGCCAACGATGGAGGCGACGCAGGCTCTCTCTCCCACCCTCTCACATAGGAAGGGGGAACCTCATTATGTAACTCCTGCAAACACTTATAGAGAAGGGAAATAGCCCGCTCCGGAGGGGAATCAGCAACACATAGCTGTTCTATCGGTGTTAGCTCTCTGTTCAGTGCCAGCCTCTCTCTATTAGCATTATAGAAGTGTTGTAGCCGAAAAAAATCCCAGCGCCCAACCAGTGATCTCTCTGATTCCGGGACAAGTGCCTCAAAGGACTTCAAACCCCAACCCGTCAGAACATGACGAAACGTAAGTGGCGAAGGCCTGGACGAAAAGGCCAAGAAGGTAGGCTGCTTACCTGGCGGAAAGTCCACATTATGAGATATCGCCACTAATGGGCCATCGGGAGGGATCCCCATAGCCAGATTTTGATAGCGTTTATATGTGAGTACCAACTGTCCCGCCACCAGAGGGAGCGTAGTGTTCTCCCTCCCCTTAAAGTACCTTCCCCGAAGCCATGGTAGGACGGTGAGAGGAACCGGCGCCAGGAGATTTTCCAACCCCACCCACAATTTAGAGTCCGCATGATGGAACCAATACAAGATCCTAGCACTCACCGCCGCAAAGTAGTAGGCCAAACAGTCAGGCAATCCTAATCCTCCTCTCTGCTTACTCTTGAACAAAGTAGTTTTCGCTATTCACGGTGGTCTGCTCCGCCAAACAAACCTGGCCAGTGCCTTGTTTAACTGGAGAAAAACCCCCCTAAGCAAGACACACGGGATACATTAAGTGCGGCAGGATATTCATCTTTATCACGCTAATCCTACCCAACCACGAAAAATCCTTGGGCTCCCATTTGTCTAAGTCAGCTCTGAGCGTTTGAAGGATTGGCAGAAAGTTAAGAGAGTAGGAGTCCGCAAGGGCCACAGGTATCCGCACCCCTAGATATTTCAACGAGCCCGTCTGCTATGAAAAAGGATAGTTGCTACGCACCTGCTGGGCGTGCTCCCCTGAGAAAGATATATTCATAGCCTCGCTCTTAGACATGTTCATCTTGTAGTTACTATAATAGCTATACGTTCGAATGGCTTTCATCAGGGGCGGCAACGTGAGGTGTGGGCTGGTAATATAAAACAATAAATCGTCAGCAAACGCCGACACCTTAAAATGCAGCTCCCCAACTTGCACCCCCCGAATGTCAGCATTGTATCGAACTGCTACCAAAAGATGTTCAATCACCACCGCAAACAGCAGGTGCGACAGTGGGCAGCCCTGTCTCGTCCCATTACTAATCCTAAATGGAGCGGAAAGAGAACCATTAACCCTAACACTCGCCTTGGGATGATTATAAAGGGACATAATACGCGTCAACATTAGACGACCTACTCCCATCTGACTCAGAGCCGCCTCCAAAAACCCCCAATCCACCCGGTCAAAGGCCTTCTCTGCATCCAGCGACAACAGCATACAGGGAACTCTATTCTTAGTCACATGATGAATCAAAGAGAAGGTCTTTAGCGTATTGTCTCTAGCTTCGCGTTTTGGGATAAATCCCACTTGATCCGGGTGAATCAGGGATCCCAGGAACCCGGCTAGTCTATTCGCTATCAACTTAGCGTACATCTTAGCGTCTGTGTTAATGAGACAGATTGGCCTATAGTTCGCACAATGTTGCGGATCCCTACCCCCCTTCGGTATGACCGTGATATGAGCCTGTAAAAACGAATCGGGGAACTTCACCTGTTCCGAAATAGAATTAAACGACTCCTGCAGCGGCGTCACCAAGTCATCTGCCAGGGATTTGTAAAATCCCGCCGTGTACCCATTGGGCCCCGGGCTCTTCCCTGCCGGTAATGCTTTAATGACCTGCAGTAATTCCTCTCTAGAGAAAGGTGAATCCAGGCCCACCGCCTCTTCTGGAGACAACCGAGGCAACGCTGTGTCCCTAATGTATTCAGATAACGAGAGCGGTATTTCGGGCGGGACATTACCCAGAGCGAGGGAGGGCAGGTTATAAAGCGAGGAATAATACTCGCAGAAGGTCGATGCTATATCTTCTGTCTTAAACGCCAAGTCCCCTGCTACAGTTCGTATCGAAGGTATAAAGGAAGACGCCCCCCGCTACCGCAATGCCCTCGCCAATGCCTTGCCCGCCTTATTACCCCACTCATAATAATAGCGGGAGACGAGCACTCTGCTTATCTAGCAGAAGTTGGATCTCATGGCAAGTTCTAGTAAGCTCCCTAAGAGTACGCTCCTGCAGCGTCTGCTTATGCTGGGATTCTAGGGACTGTACGCTTACCAAAAGTGCCCGCAGCTTCGCCCCCCTCTCCCTCTTAAGGCGAGCTCCGTGCTTGATGAGTACTCCCTGAAGCACACATTTCAGAGCCTCCCACTTCACCGCTGGGGCCATGTCATCCCTGGCGTGATCACCCCTAAAATTCTCCACTGTTTGTTTTAATTCTGCCCTACACAATGGGTCCTTCAGCAGAGATTCGTTTAAGCGCCAAGTAAAGTCACAGCGACGCTGCGGTGAAAAGCGCAGTACACAAGACACCGGAGCGTGGTCAGTGTCAATAGAGGACTCTTTCACAAAGGACAACAGACTATGGTGAACCATCACGTAATCTATCCTGCTGTAGGAGTTATGTGCGAACGAATAGAAAGTGAAGTCCCTATCGTCTGGGTGGGTCAGCCTCCACACATCACATATCTCTAAGCCTCTTTCTCAATTTGTTCAATTTATTGTAGGCCAGGGAAGTCTGCCCAGAGGACGTGTCAAGCAACGGGTTAATGGCCAGATTAAAGTCCCCACACAGGATAGTCGATCCTGACGAGAAACCGCTGAATGCTGTCAGCATCTTCCGGAAAAAAGGAACCTGGTTGGTGTTGGGGGCATAAATATTGGCTATCTTGAGCGTGCGGACCCCGACCTCACATTTCAGAAAAAGAAACCGTGCCTCTGAGTCCATATAGGTATCTATCACCTTACCCTGGAATGACTTATGCAGGAAAATAGACACCCCCCTAGTCTTACCCTGCGTATTACTGCAGTGGTATCCCACCGGATAATATTTATTACGAATGGTTGGGACCTGATCCGCCCGGAAGTGAGTTTCCTGAACACAAAGCACCTGGGTCCTCTGCTTGTGTGAAGCATACAAGATCTGAGACCTCTTCTCTGGAACATTAAATCCCTTCACGTTCAGGGATGAGATGGTGAAATCAGCCATTATCCCTGAAGTCAAAGGTACTCAAGATGCATCTGATCACAAAATACATGTATTCGCCAAACACTGCCGCCATGCCCACCATCCTGTCAAGGACACCAAGTACATCGCACTCCATCCATGTATACATTGCATTACTACAGCATTGCCTAGTGAATAGAAAGTGGACAATAGGAAGAAAGAAAAAATAAACAGATGACAAGTAAAACATCCTGTCACAGCACTATACTAATTTGTGCCACTCAGCACTTGTATCACTGGTTAGAACCAGTCCAGTCTCAGCGATATTCCTATGTGGGGGTCACAGAGGACTACCGTAAAACAGTACACTGTTACCTGATAACAGAAAATATAGATACCGAACTAACTTCCACAGCCTTTAATATCCACCCTAGCTGAAAGAGTTACATAAAGGGACAGACTCCTTTGTATACTAAAGTAAACAACCTACGGGGACTATAACTGCCGAACTTAAGCCCACTCCGGGATATGTCTAACCACCCCAGAACCTAACTCCACTTAGTGTATCTAGACCAGGGCCCTATATCTCCCCTTCAGGAAAACAGAACATTGCATTTCACAGACCCACAAACATGACGGGTTCGGGCATCCCTGCAAAGGTGAACACCTGCAATGCAACGGGGTTAATGACAAAGCAGATACATCACATCACATCAACGCTCCCGAAATCTTGACGGGGACGCTCTCTGACGCCTTTGCGGTCTCTGCGGCAACGGTGATCCATCTCTCTCCCGTCTCCCAGGCGCGGGCCTCCCCGACCACAGCGCCCCTGGCCATTGTACCGCATCAAGTTGAACAGTCTCCCAGTCCGGCAATGAGATGACAGGCAATCTCAGGGTCCTCAGAAATCCCGGGAGTTCCGCATGTGTATGCAACGAGACAGTTCTGTCCTCCACTCGCACATGCAAGGCATAGGGGAATCCCCACCGATACGATATCCCCGTTGCTGCAACACAGAAAGCAAAGGGCGCATCATCCCACGCTGCCTCAAGGTGCGTTTCGCTAGATCCGGAAACAGGAGTAGTTTGGCCCCATCTAAATCAATCTCTGCCTTCAATCTCGCCTTCTGTAGAATCTTTTCTTTTAGGCCATAGTAGTGGTCTAGTAGCATCCGCGCTCTGTGGCCGCGAGGCCCTGTGAGCTCGATCTATCTCGATATGAGTATCCACTGGCCGATTCAGTAAGGTGTTAAAGATACCCGTCAGCGTCGGCGTTAGGTCAGCAGTTTTAGTTGCTTCCGGCAAGCCTCTCAGACGTATATTATTTCTCCTGTTCCTGTTTTCCAGGTCGTCCAGCTGTCCTTGTAGCTGTCGCTGTTGTGAGCCCGAAACTCTCTGCGCCTCCGTAAGCTGTTGTATAATTTCCGACACCGAGTCTTTCCATGCTTCCAATGCCCCCACCTTAGCACGCAAGGCAGTCACTTCAGTTTGGACCACATGTAGATCCCTGCGTCACGCGACTTTCAGGTCGGCAGCCATCTCCTCCATGTCCCTCTTAGAGGGGAGAAGCGCCAATTGGCCTTGCAATTCCGGGTGACCCCTGAGTGTCTGGGCCGCCCGGTCCCGCGGCGGTAAATCCCCCATCAGGCTGCCTCTTCCAGAGGAAAGTGGGGAGGCATTCTCTCCCTTACTCCCCCTATGTCGCCGTCTCCTGCATGTCTCTGGGGTTCTCCCCCTTTCTTCTGAGGAGTAATCCTCCCCCTCCTCTTCCCCAGGAGCTGCCTGAGCCTGGTCAGACTCCTGCTCCGGCATCATCCCCTGGCTTGTCATCGGGGCAACACCTTCCAGGTCCCTACCGGTGACCTGCATCGGGATACCGGCCGGCACACTGGCTCTCACTTCTCAAACGCAGATCTCTTGCGCCGCTGCCAAGCTCCGGTCCCGGCCGCCATCTTGGCTCCACCACGAGGCGTCGGCGGATGCAGGTAAGTGGCTTCCTCTGCCGTCACTGCTCTCTCCCAGGCTCCACTCAGCCGTCTCCTCCGCCAGCTTCTTCCTAGTCTGCACCGCAGACTGGGCCTGCCCGCGTCCGAGGGATGTCCCTGCTTCCGCCCTCTCTTGCGGTGGCTCACCTCGCTCCTGGACGCCGCCATCTTGGAGTCTCCTCGAGGACCGGAACACTTCGGGTAAGGGTGCCCGGTCTCCACTCCTCTCTTGTCCGTCATCCCTAGTTAGGGAACCGGGGGCCCTTGCATCTATCCGCTCTACCTCCTGTGCGAGCAGCTCTTCCAGGCTGCGAGCTACCCGGGCTGGGCTGCACACCACACTTCCAGCCGGCGGTTCCATCAGGGGCGGCGTCTCGGCTCCTTCCGAGCTCGAATCCCTGGCTGCCAGTGGTGTAAAAAAATTAGAAATCGGGGTATCTGTACCCCCTTGTGTCAGGGTACCCCGTGGGGTCTTTTTGGAGCGGGTTTTCCCCATTTTACTGCCCGGTCTGTCCCTTTTTAGCTCAGGCTGCTGGAGAGCTCACTCACACACGTCTGCTCTCCAGCTCGTCCAGCCACGCCCCTCTACGACACTTCTTTAGACTTTTAATTTTATTTTATTTTAATTCTTCATCCACCTTCAGTCTTCCATATTGGCCATAACATTTTCTTTTCACTGACAAGTCCTTTAGTTCATTGTAATATTAGTAAAAACCCAAAATAAAATAAATATTCTCCCTATACCCAATACAGTATGCCCTGTAGGCAGCTGGAATAGTAATGGAGGGAGTGACCCCCTCACCCGGGTTGTAAAGCTGGGTGAGAGGATAAAATGCTGAGTAGATCTGTTACCTCAGCAAAATAAAAATTCATATGTATTTACTGTGCTGCATTTTATAGAATGGTGGGTGGGTTGGCAGTGGGACCTGCCATTCCACCTCCCTCCAGTGCGGAATTTTCAGGCTGCCAACTTCACAACTAATAATTCTTACTATACCCCTAGATGAATACCATGAGAGGTGTCCGTCACATAGTCACAATTCTCACTATACCCCCAGGTAAATTACTTGAGGGGTGTAGCTTCAAAAATGCGGGTGGCTGCCCACAGCGGTCGGCGGCCAGCCTTGCCCGCAATCATGGACAGTGATTACAGACACAGCCGTGTGAATGATATCTTAATATGTGTCCACATACACCAGTAACTTCTAACATGTTAGGCTCTGTGGTGAACGTCCAGCCTATAGACTGGGAAAATCTCCAGAGATATAAAACACGTACGTGGCGTGGACAGGGCCTTGAAACAAACTATGCAGGGCCTGGAATTCTCTCTTTGGTGTTCTTTGAATCTCTGTGTCATGCTCCGCCCCCTCAGGTCCTGTGCTCAGAATAACACAGTGTATCGGTTTTGTCTGGAATGTTCCTTTAACAAATTTCTGCAATTGACACTTTGCCCAATTTTCCCTGCATTTTGTATGTTCCGTAATTGAAGAAAATCCTTATAATTGCCTTGGGCATTCTGGTCTCTATACATTATAGTCAATGAGGCCGTGTCACTGCTATAGAGACTGGCAGGTGGGTGGCAGTGGGCTGTGCCTACCCCTAGCGCCCGTGTCCAATACTGAAATTTGCTGTTGGGGGAGATGAGCCAGAACCTCCCGGCCTATCCCATGAAAGCCTGACATTGATGACCCAGCATGGGCCCCATATATTCACTGGGCACGTATAGGATCGTGGCAGAAAGCTCCCTGGTCAATTATTATTTATTCTCAATATATTCCCATTATAATTATTTTAAGAGTCAAATATGGAACGACTGTCCCCTAAATAAGCATCTTGGAGGGGAGATAAGCGGCCACTAAACACATTTAGTGAAGGTTAAAATCATACCCATACACCCCTTATCAGCCCCCGCAGTCGCCATACACAGTACATAGTAAAAACCGGACGTCACAATTCCCTGGTTGGATAAAAACATGTAATAGTCTGGTATCCGAACAGAACCGCAAATGTGAACAGAGCCGCAAATGTGACCAGAGTCGCAAATGTGACCAGAGCCGCAAATGTGACCAGAGCCGCAAATGTGACCAGAGGCGCAAATGTGAACAGAACCGTAAATGTGAACAGAGCCGCAAATGTGCACAGAGCCGCAAATGTGAACAGAGCCGCAAATGTGACCAGAGCCGCAAATGTGAACAGAACCGCAAATGTGACCAGAGCCGCAAATGTGAACAGAGCCGCAAATGTGACCAGAGCCGCAAATGTGAACAGAGCCTTAGTCACAGAGATATTAGGCACTCCGCTCATAATAATCATATAATAACGTAATCCCACAGAATATTAGGACTGGTGCAGGTCTTCAGAATTACAGAATTTGTGCCCCCCACATCAGAATTCATGGTGGACATCTGGTGGCCTCCATTATAACCCTGGTCCATGTGATCTCGCAGTATTTATAGCCTCTGTAATATTAAGTACGGACTGTTGAACTCGTATTTTAATACATTTCCAGGGTAAGGGCTGATTCAGACGAATGTGACGCTTTTGCGCGCGTGTCAGCAGCGTGTGGCATGCGTATTTTGGGCGTTTGTGCGTTGAATACGCGCGTACGACATGCATTTTTCACGCGCGTATAAAATAACGCAAGGAGGTGTGAGCTTTTCGCTAGCCTACAAAAAGGCCAACAATGCAACACCCCTGCTTGATGTGCGCATCTGTGATGCAGCATTTTTGACTTTTTTGTGCAACAGAGTGTTTAATACAACCCCTAATTTGTGGTTATTTTGCATGCTTAACTGCATTGATGCCACCTAGCTCGCTGGCCCGTGTTCTGCTAGCATGGATCGTTTCATGGAGATTTGGGGAACGCCATACCATGCTACTGCCACACCGTCGGAGAAAAGGTAGGATTTGGGTTCATCCCACATTGGCCCAACGCACCTCCAAAGGCCATTTTCATACCCTGTATGCTGACCTCTGTCGTCACCCGGATAAATTTTGCTCCTTTTGCCGCCTGTATGTTGGCGTGTTTGATATGCTGTTTGAGCTGGTTCGGCCAGGAATAACCTACCAGGACACCAATATGCGGCGCTGTATTTCCTCAGAGGAGCGTCTCCTTGTCACCTTGCGGTATGTGATGTTTGTTAAGCGAGCTTACACAGTGGTTTGTGTGCTACATGTCCTACCTAACATGTTGGCTTTGTTGTTTGTGTTTCTGATCTCATGCAGATTTTTGGCTACAGGCAATAGCTACCATTCGCTTCATTTCGAATTCCTTCTTGGGGTGTCCACAATTTGCAGCATTGTCACATCAACCTGTGTGGTCCTGTGGCTGAGATTGAAGAGCACCGTGATGCCTCAGCCCAAAACTGGCTTCGAATAGCCGAGCAGTTTGTTACCGACACCCAATTTCCACACTGTATTGGTGCACTCGATGGGAAGCACATTCGTGTCAAGAAGCCCCCCCACTCTGGCTCGAGATACTTCAACTACAAGCAGTTTTTTTTCAATAGTCTTGCTGGCCTAATTTCTGCTTTACCATCGTAGACATCGGGTCCTATGGGAGCTCTGCGGATGCCCGCATATTTCGGTCGTCCAGAATGGGCCATTTGCGCGAAGGGGCTTGGATAACCGTAGGCGCATGTTCAATAACCGGCTAGGCAGAGCACACAAATGTGTGGAATGCGCCTTTGGCATCATGTCAAACAAAAACACCGAAAAAGGCCATACTTACAAATGGACACAGCCAGGTCAGAAACGCTGATGAAGACGAGTGAGCAGGTGCTTTAAATAATAATAGCCACTCCCACTGGTCTTGAGGGGAGTGGTATGTGGTGCATGGGATGTGTAGTAAGAAATAATAAATGAATAGTGTATGTGCAAGTGTAATAATGTAAGTGAAATATAGGGGGCAGTAATGAGTAAAGTGCCTAAAAAATAAATGAATAGTGGGATGCAAGTGTGTGAAACATGGAGGGATAGTGTGTAAGTCATGAGGCGCAACGTGACTAGCCAGGTAGAAGCCTATTTGTGACGCCTTGATAATTCATAGAGCGGGCTACCCTGCTTGCTAGGCCAAACAACAACACACCATGCTCTCCCAGCATCAAAGACCTGGCTGTGTCCAAAAGAAGCGAATATAAGTAATAATGAAAAATACATGGGGTATTAGTGATCATTTTGGCCAAAAGGACGCAAGCTCGCAATCCACGACAAGGATCCCCAGACTTGCGAGTCCCTAACTGGAGCAAAAAGCTCCTGATGTACAGACAAAACAGATAAAAACAAGGACATTTATGCAAAAACACAGAAAAAGGCCATACTTACAAATGGACACAGCCAGGTCAGAAACGCTGATGAAGACGAGTGAGCAGGTGCTTTAAATAATAATAGCCACTCCCACTAGTCTTGAGGGGAGTGGTGTGTGGTGCATGGGATGTGTAGTAAGAAATAATAAATGAATAGTGTATGTGCAAGTGTAATAATGTAAGTGAAATATAGGGGGCAGTAATGAGTAAAGTGCCTAAAAAATAAATGAATAGTGGGATGCAAGTGTGTGAAACATGGAGGGATAGTGTGTAAGTCATGAGGCGCAACGTGACTAGCCAGGTAGAAGCCTATTTGTGACGCCTTGATAATTCATAGAGCGGGCTACCCTGCTTGCTAGGCCAAACAACAACACACCATGCTCTCCCAGCATCAAAGACCTGGCTGTGTCCAAAAGAAGCGAATATAAGTAATAATGAAAAATACATGGGGTATTAGTGATCATATTGGCCAAAAGGACGCAAGCTCGCAATCCACGACAAGGATCCCCAGACTTGCGAGTCCCTAACTGGAGCAAAAAGCTCCTGATGTACAGACAAAACAGATAAAAGCAAGGACATTTATGCAAAAACAAGTGGAGGGTCCTGATGACATCAATGCAAATGTCACCGGCCAATGTGACACGTTTGATCAAAGCGTGTGTTGTGCTGCACAATTTTATCCGCATCCATGATGCCAGTCATGATGGGGAATATATGTTACCAACTGCACCCACCACCAACATTGTGCCGGCAAGTCGCACAGGGCAGCCCCCAACATCTGGGCTGCGAGTGCGTCAGCAATTTGCAGAGTATTTTGACAGCCCGGCTGGAGCTGTACCCTGGCAGCACGTTGCTATTTGAAGTGTTGCGAAGTTATAACTTTGGTAGAGAACGGTTGTTTCTCCCTCTAGTCCTTTTTTGTTTTGGGGGGGGGGGGGGGGGGGAGTTGTGTTAGGGACTCGCAATACTCGAGGACCCTTGACGTGGGTTGCGAGCTTAAAAATCGGTACGGCTTTGGAGTTCAATTTTTTGTGGCCACCAATTCCTTGGCACAACATCCCCTTGTGTAGACCACTGATTTCCTGTCCTATGTCAGCGGCCCTTTCTGCCTGAGGCAAGCTAGTTGTGGCCAACAAAATACTAACACCTTAGTACCTGGCATTCCAAACCCCTACCGATCAACTAATACCTCAATGATGTGGTGGAGAAATGTCGTACCCTGCAAACCTCATAAGACATGTCACCTCATAGCGGTAGAGGCAATACTAATTTGTGAGATATGTAAAAGAAGGATTGTCCACACGGATTGAAACAAATTACTTCAGAGTTTATGTTCTTGTCACATAAACTCCAAAAAAACAAACGGCATAGTTGGATAAAATACCCAAACATATTTTTGCACCAACATGATGCTATCAACATAATATACCATAACGAACACAACCCTGTCAAGGCTTTCACCAATTTTAAATTATTCAAGGGCCTTGACCAGGCACACCTACAAAATCTGGTATGAATGCGGCGGCGAGGTGTAGGCGGACATATCATCAACACTATGCTGTCCACGGCCCTGAGGAGGATGGTCCTGAACAGCATAGTGGGGATGAAACTGGGGCTGGTAGCCGTGAGGCTGGATGGGAGGCTGAAAGGTTGGGGCAGGTCGGGAGTAGGGAGGTAACTGACGGTCAGGGCCAGCCATCGGGCCAAGGGAGAAGTGGCTTGGCCCTGGACCATATTGCAGCATATGCGATATGGCTGGGGCAGGTTGTGAGGGCCCAGGCTAGTGGACCCCCGCCGAGGGCACAGGGACAGTACGCCACTGCTCTATTGCAATGAAGCACCGCCCTGGACTATGCGGGGGTGTAGCACTGTCGATCAGCGACAGGATGTTGGACTGGAGGCGCCCCAGCCTATGCTCCGGCACCCGGCGCATTAAAGGGGCTATGCTGCGTCAAAAAAAATCACGGTTGTCCTCATCTGCGGTGCTCCACAAGTAGTCTTTAACACGAGCGTCCACCTGTGCACCTGCGGGCGGGTTCACTGGCCGTCTGCGTCGTGGTGCTGCAGGCGAAGGTGCCACTTCCTCAGGTGGGCCTGCTTCTGGCGCCGAGGCTACTGGGGAAGGCTCCTCTGCTGTGGGTTCTGGGGTTAGGGTGACCAGGGGAGCGGCGGCTTCGGACGTCTGAGACGACTCGGCCCGTGCCTCCTCTTGAGAGTCGTCAAGATTGTCGCTAGTTCTAAAATAATAGAAACGAGAGTTGAGTATCACATTTTAATGTTGGAAAATCCAGCCTCTTTGGCGTATATGACATTTCAGCGAGGTCACGTTTGCAAAAAGGGGAAAGGTCGATTACTTACTGTCGCATGTCCATGATTTCGCGCAAGAACAGCAGCTGCTAATAGTATATATACCGGCGCTTCCTGGTCGCACCATCTCCGCTGCGCTCGCTGGACCCATATACACGGCGGAACTGGTCGCGTGAGCTTCGCCACCGTCTCTTTACATCATCCACTGTAGAATGAACAAAACATTAAATGAACACACATGATGTTACTGCCCACACAGGCACTGCTTAGAAACGACAGGACGACACCTACACAGAACAACACACATTACTTTAAGCTGCTACAGCTGCGAGTGAACCGAAACGTTGGACACGAGAGGAACTGTTACCACAGGGACACACTAGTGAATATGGATGACATTACACGTATATCTATACAGACATCGAGTCACCAATGCGTTGCCGGTCGCGGGACAGGCTCTTGGCCCAATCCTGCTCGAACAGAGCCTCCGCAATATGGTCCCATGCCACCAAACAACCTAATAACATCTATGAAGCGCGGACCAAGCGCTAAACCCAACAAGAAATCTTCAATAATGGACAGGAACATTCATCTGCATCGTCTGATCCGGACAATTATTATCAATTGAAATTAACAAAACGTTATTTAATTTTTTAGAAAAATCTAATTACTGCTGCATGAAGAGCATATTATAATCACTTCCGTGATTGTTACTTACAGGCAATGGCCATTCCTATGAATCCCATTCTAAACAGGATATTTTCTGGAAATAAATTTTCCCATTTCAATGTGAAACAAAAAAGAAAACGCTCAATGTTAAATAATATGGAAAAATTGTCAGAATTGTTTCATCTTAATAATCAGCAGTCTGATAATCTATAGGACTGAGGGGATGATGTACATCAGTGGGGGGGCATGGTTGTTGATCACAGTCAGGGTGTAGTTAGCAGAGAGCCAGGCCGCACACCAAAAGGCCAAGAAGATGGAGAAGAATCCCGATCCGTTGAACTCCATAATAGTGAAAAGTCGCCAATAAATGACCAAATCACACTCTGTGTCAATTCACGGAAAGAAAGACCGGGTTGCACTTCCCTGCAGTCCCTGGCGCTCTCCCTATGTGTTTCACCGTCATCTAGACAAGATCCTCCTAGAACCGCCCGATGTGATATCTACAACAGAATAAAATAATCAAAATGATCAAAACAGGTTTAACATAAAAATTCACTGAAACAATCAACAAAATAACATTTATTTCCTTAACAACATGCCACATACATGTACGTGGCAGTCGTTAAGGGGAAGTATGGAGCGAGATCACGGGCTGGGGTCGCTCCATACTTAGCGGGTAATGGCTGTGTAATATAGCCAACACCGCACTGCAATGGACAGAATCAAATATCACTTTCATTATGCCCATTTAACCCCTTAGAGGCCACAGTCAATCACGACCACAGCATCTAACGCATTCGAATTAGAGGGGCGACCCCCTCCGACGTGCCATTGTCCCCACACGATGCTATAGCGGGATGCCGATGGTTATCAGTGCAGCCTGGGGGCCTAATGAAGGGTCTGCCATCTTTGTACTCCGGCAGGGCATTATAGGTGGCTGTAAGAATCACAATATACTGCAATACTTTACTATTGCAGTAGATCGTGTGAGCGATCCAATGATCGCTGGGTCAAGTCCGCTAGGGGGACTACTAAACAGAATTTAAAAAAAGTTAAATTCCCTCTTCCCATTTTTTTTGTAGAGTAATGTTAAACAAAATAAAAGTTAGCATAACTGATATCGCCACATTTGCAAAAGTCCGAACTATTACAATATGATGTTATCTAACCCACCCACTGAAAACAAATGTTTAAAACACCCAAATTGCTGTTTTTTGGTCACGTTAGTTTCCCCAAAAAATAGAATAAACACTGATCAAAAAGTCGCATGTACTCAAAAATGGTAACAATAAAAGCTCGCCTCGCAAAAAATAAGCCCTCACATCGCTCTATCTACAGAAACATAAAAAAGTTATGGCTAAATTCGGTATCGCTGTAATCGTATTAATCAGTAGAATAAAGTGAACATGTAGTTATTACCGCACGATAGACGCTGTGAAAACGAAAGCAATGGCGGGGAGTAATAAACGAAAATGGAAAAAAACGTGTCATTAACCCCTTAAGGACGCAGCCTTGTTTTTGCCTTAAGGCTCAGAGCGCATTTTTCAAATCTGACATATTTCACTTTATGTGGTAATAACGTCGGAATGCTTAAACCTATCCAAGCAATTCTGAGATTGTTTTCTTGTGACACATTGAGCTTTATGTTAGTGGTAAAATTTGGACGATATATTCAGTGTTTATTGGTGAAAAATTGCAAAATTGAGAGAAAATTTATAATAAATAGCATTTTTCAGAATTTAAATGCATCTGCTTGTAAAACAGACAGTTATACCACCCAAAAATAGTTACTAGTTCACATTTCCCATATGTCTATTATAGATTGGCATAGTTTTTTGGACATTCTTTTATTTTTCTTGGACGTTACACGGCTTAGAACATAAGCCTCTTTTTTTTAAGGTACCTGTTCAGTTCCGAAGTGGCTTTGAGGGGCCTATGTATTAGAAACCCCCATAAAACACCCCATTTTGAAAACTAGACCCCTCAAAGTATTCAAAACAGCATTTAGAAAGTTTATTTAACCCTTCAGGCATTTCACAGAAATTAAAGCAAAGTAGAGGTGAAATTTGCAAATTTAACTTTTCTTGCTGAATTTCAATTGTATTCAATTTTTTTCTGTAACACAGAAGGATCTACCAGAGAAACACTACAAAATATGTATTGTCCAGATTCTTCAGTTTTTAGAAATGTCCCACATGCTCTAGTGTGCCCGTGGACTAATACACAAGCCCTAGAAGCAAAGAAGCACCTAGTGCATTTTGAGGCCTCTTTTTGTATTAGAATATATTTTAGGCAGCATGCCAGGTTTGAAGAGGTGTTGAGGTGCCAAAACAGTGGAATCTCCCAATAGTGACTCCATTTCGGAAACTACACCCCTCAAGGAATTCATTTATAGTTGTTACCATTTTGACCCCACAGTTTTTACACAGCACGTATTTGAATTGGGCTGTGAAATTAAAAAAATGACATTTTTTCCAATACGATGTAATTTTTGAAATTTTTTTATTATTTTTACAGGGAATAAAATACCCCATTTTGTTGCCCAATTTGTCCTGAGTGCAGCAATATCCCATTTGTGGCGATAAATTGCCGTTTGGGCCCATGGGTGGCCTCAGAAGGGAAAAAGCGCTGTGTGTTCTTTGGAGTGCAGATTTTGCTGGATTGGTTTTCGGGTGCCATGTCGCATTTGCAGAGCCCCAGAGGTATCAAAGCAATGGAAACCCACCAGAAGTGACCACATTTTGGAAACTACACCCCTCAAGGAATTAATTGATGGGTAATGTGACCATTTAGACCCCATAGTTTCTTCACAGAACTTATTTGAATTGGGCTGGGAATTTAAAAAATATATATATTTTCCATTAATATGTAGTTTTAGCTCAAAATTTCTTATTTTCACAAGAAATAAAATACCCCATTTTGTTTCCCAATTTGTCCTGAGTGTGGCAATACCCAATTTGTGGTGATAAACTGCCGTTTGGGCCCATGGGAGGGCTCAGAAGGAAAGGACCACCATTTGGCCTACTGGGGATTTTCTGGTGCGAAGTCATGTATGCAGAAGCCCCTGAGGTACCGGTACAGTTGAAACCCCAGAGAAGTGACCCCGTTTTAATAACTACACCCTTAGACATTCATCTAGAGGTGTAGTGAGCATTTTGACCGGAGACAAACACCCCATAAACTGTAATGTCGGTTCTCCCGGGTATGGCAATACCCTCAATGTGGCTGTTATCAGCTGCCTGGGCACGCAGCAGGGCTCAGAGTGGAAAGACGAGGGGGGATAAGCTGTGTGGAGTGCATCAGAGTAAGTAAAACTGGGGTAGATAAAAAATCATGGGATGTATGATACATTTTGAAGCACTCTTTCATACAGAGCTCTGGTTTTCCGGGACACGTGTCACATTGATATATTGTGTCCTCCCTTAAACCCCTCTTATAGCAGACTCTGCACCTGTTTTGACTTTTTCCTTTCTTGCCAGTTTGGGGAACTTCTCCTGGAAAGTGTTGCCCTGGTACGATGCGTGTGGCCTCGCTTCCAGAAGTACTGGGTACCCCACCCCTTCTTGGTCCCTAAAAATTAGTTTCTTGATAACTACCTCTTGAAATTCCAGGAAAGTTCCCGTCTGGCCTGCACATCGACGTAGCACGTACGCATTGTACAATGCCATCTGTATGATGTGCCCGGCCAGCTTCTTATACCACACCGCATGGCGCTGTAGGGCTTCAGGATCTGACAAGTCCACGCCTCCCATGTACCTATTGTAGTCCAGGATGCAGTCTGGTTTGGGGGTCTCAGTACTGGTACCTCGTACTGGTACATGGGTACTGGTGACATCTCTCTTGTACTTGACACACAATATGTTGCTGCTGGATTGTGCCCTGCTCTCACCCCTTCAGAGTGTTTACCCAAGCAGAGTCTTAGGGAGGCCTCTCAGATTTCTTCTAGCAGTGCCGCATGCCGCATGACTTCTGGAAGCGAAGCAGTTGAAGAGTGGGACGCTGGTATAAAAATTATCCAGGTATAGGTGGTAACCCTGGTCCAGCAGTGGGTGCACCAAATCCCACACAATTTTTGCATTAACTCCCAGTAAGGGGGGGCATTCTGGGGGCTGAATACTGCTGTCCTTCCCTTTATATATCCTAAATTTGTAGATATACCCTGATGCACTCTCGCACAGCTTATACGTCTTCACGCCATACCTTGCCTTCTTACCTGGCAGGTACTGGCGGAATTGAAGCCTCCCTTTAAAATGTACCAGGAACTCTTCAATAGAAATACACTTCTCGGGGTGTATGCTTGGGAAAACGGTCTAATAGGGGTCTCCGTTTATACAAACGGTCAAAACTGACAGCAGCTGTCACAGCTCCTGTATGTGTCGGGAGGACGGCCGTTACTCCCGTGACGTACTATTAGGTCATGGAGCACCAACGATACAGCTACCATGACCTAATAGTACGTCCAGGAGCGGGAAGGGGTTAAGGAGTCAAATCAAGAGAGGGAGTGGGGAAAGACGCTAAGCTGCAGGGGCCAAAGAGGAAGAGGACGAAGGGCATTACTATTTTATAGGGAGCTCTATAGCCCCCTACTATGTGATCACTGGCCAATCCCTGTAGATCATGATGAAGAATTTAGCGTCACTTAGAAATGTCCTTACTTTTGAAAGAAAAGCACAGTTGTTTTCAATGAAGATAACATTAGATTAATCAGAAATACACTCTATACTTTGTTAATGTGCTAAATGTCTATTCTAGCTGCAAACGTCTGGTTTGACCCCAATAATAGTGACAGCTTCTACCCCCAATAATAGTGACAGCTACTGACCCCAATAATAGTGACAGCTACTGACCCCAATAATAGTGACAGCTTCTACCCCCAATAATAGTGACAGCTACTGACCCCAATAATAGTGACAGCTACTGACCCCAATAATAGTGACAGCTACTGACCCCAATAATAGTGACAGCTACTGACCCCAATAATAGTGACAGCTACTGACCCCAATAATAGTGACAACTACTGACCCCAATAATAGTGACAGCAACTGGCCCCAATAATAGTGACAACTACTGACCCCAATAACAGTGACAGCTACTGACCCCAATAATAGTGACAGCTACTGACCCCAATAACAGTGACAGCTTCTACCCCCAATAATAGTGACAGCTACTGACCCCAATAATAGTAACAGCTACTGACCCTAATAATAGTGACAGCTTCTACCCCCAATAATAGTGACAGCTACTGACCCCAATAATAGTGACAGCTACTACCCCCAATATTAGTGACAGCTACTGACCCCAATAATAGTGACAGCTACTGACCCCAATAATAGTGACAGCTACTACCCACAATAACAGTGACAGCTACTACCCCCAATATTAGTGACAGCTACTACCCCCAATATTAGTGACAGCTACTGACCCCAATAATAGTGACAGCTACTGACACCAATAATAGTGGCAGCTACTTACCTCAATAACAGTGACAGCTACTGACCCCAATAACAGTGACAGCTACTACCCCCAATAATAGTGACAGCTACTGACCCCAATAATAGTGACAGCTACTGACCCTAATAATAATGACAGCTTCTGACCCCCATAATAGTGACAGCTACTGACCCCAATAATAGTGACAGCTACTGACCCCAATAATAGTGACAGCTACTGACCCCAATAATAGTGACAGCTACTGACCCCAATAACAGTGACAGCTACTGACCCCAATAACAGTGACAGTTACTGACCCCCATAATAGTGACAGCTACTGACCCCAATAATAGTGACAGCTACTGACCCCAATAATAGTGACAGCTGGGGTCAGTAGCTGTCACTATTATTGGGGTCAGTAGCTGTCACTATTATTGGGGTCAGTAGCTGTCACTGTTATTGGGGTCAGTAGCTGTCACTATTATTGGGGTCAGTAGCTGTCACTATTATTGGGGTAGTAGCTGTCACTAATATTGGGGTCAGTAACTGTCACTATTATTGGGGTCAGTAGCTGTCACTGTTTTTGGGGTCAGTAGCTGTCACTATTATTGGGGGTAGTAGCTGTCACTATTATTGGGGTCAGTAGCTGTCACTATTATTGGGGTCAGAAGCTGTCATTATTATTGGGATCAGAAGCTGTCATTATTATTGGGGTCAGTAGCTGTCACTGTTATTGGGGGCAGTAGCTGTCACTATTATTGGGGTCAGTAGCTGTCACTATTATTGGGGTCAGTAGCTGTCACTATTATTGGGGTCAGTAGCTGTCACTATTATTGGGGTCAGTAGCTGTCACTATTATTGGGGTTAGTAGCTGCCACTATTATTGGTGTCAGTAGCTGTCACTATTATTGGGGTCAGTAGCTGTCACTATTATCGGGGTTAGTAGCTGTCACTATTATCGGGGTCAGTAGCTGTCACTATTATTGGGGTCAGTAGCTGTCACTATTATTGGGGTCAGTAGCTGTCACTATTATTGGGGTCAGTAGATGTCACTATTATTGGGGTCAGTAGCTGTCACTATTATTGGGGGGAGTAGCTGTCACTATTATTTGGGTCAGTAGCTGTCACTATTATTGGGGTCAGTAGTTGTCACTATTATTGGGGTCAGTAGCTGTCACTATTATTGGGGTCAGTAACTGTCACTATTATTGGGGTCAGTAGTTGTCACTATTATTGGGGTCAGTAGCTGTCACTATTATCGGGGTCAGTAGCTGTCACTATTATTGGGGTCAGTAGCTGTCACTATTATTGGGGTCAGTAGTTGTCACTATTATTGGGGTCAGTAGTTGTCACTATTATTGGGGTCAGTAGCTGTCACTATTATTGGGGTCAGTAGTTGTCACTATTATTGGGGTCAGTAGCTGTCACTATTATTGGGGTCAGTAGCTGTCACTGTTATTGGGGTCAGTAGCTGTCAGTATTATTGGGGTCAGTAGCTGTCACTATTATTGGGGTCAGTAGCTGTCAGTATTATTGGGGTCAGTAGCTGTCACTATTATTGGGGTCAGTAGCTGTCACTATTATTGGGGTCAGTAGCTGTCACTATTATTGGGGTCAGTAGCTGTCACTATTATTGGGGTCAGTAGCTGTCACTATTATTGGGGTCAGTAGCTGTCACTGTTATTGGGGTCAGTAGCTGTCACTATTATTGGGGGTAGTAGCTGTCACTATTATTGGGGTCAGTAGCTGTCACTATTATTGGGGTCAGTAGCTGTCACTATTATTGGGGTCAGTAGTTGTCACTATTATTGGGGTCAGTAGCTGTCACTATTATTGGGGTCAGTAACTGTCACTATTATTGGGGTCAGTAGCTGTCACTATTATTGGGGTCAGTAGCTGTCACTATTATTGGGGTCAGTAGTTGTCACTATTATTGGGGTCAGTAGCTGTCACTATTATTGGGGTCAGTAGATGTCACTATTATTGGGGTCAGTAGCTGTCACTATTATTGGGGGCAGTAGCTGTCACTATTATTTGGGTCAGTAGCTGTCACTATTATTGGGGTCAGTAGTTGTCACTATTATTGGGGTCAGTAGCTGTCACTATTATTGGGGTCAGTAGCTGTCACTATTATTGGGGTCAGTAGTTGTCACTATTATTGGGGTCAGTAGTTGTCACTATTATTGGGGTCAGTAGTTGTCACTATTATTGGGGTCAGTAGCTGTCACTATTTTTGGAGTCAGTAGTTGTCACTATTATTAGGCTCAGTAGCTGTCACTATTATTGGGGTCAGTAGCTGTCACTATTATTGGGGGTAGTAGCTGTCACTATTATTGGGGTCAGTAGATGTCACTATTATTGGGGTCAGTAGTTGTCACTATTATTGGGGTCAGTAGCTGTCACTATTATCGGGGTCAGTAGCTGTCACTATTATTGGGGTCAGTAGCTGTCACTATTATTGGGGTCAGTAGCTGTCACTGTTATTGGGGTCAGTAGCTGTCAGTATTATTGGGGTCAGTAGCTGTCACTATTATTGGGGTCAGTAGCTGTCACTATTATTGGGGTCAGTAGCTGTCACTATTATTGGGGTCAGTAGTTGTCACTGTTATTGGGGTCAGTAGCTGTCACTATTATTGGGGGTAGTAGCTGTCACTATTATTGGGGTCAGTAGCTGTCACTATTATTGGGGTCAGTAGCTGTCACTATTATTGGGGGTAGTAGCTGTCACTATTATTGGGGTCAGTAGCTGTCACTATTATTGGGGTCAGTAGCTGTCACTATTATTGGGGTCAGTAGCTGTCACTATTATTGGGGGTAGTAGCTGTCACTATTATTGGGGTCAGTAGCTGTCACTATTATTGGGGTCAGTAGCTGTCACTATTATTGGGGTCAGTAGCTGTCACTATTATTGGGGGTAGTAGCTGTCACTATTATTGGGGTCAGTAGCTGTCACTATTATTGGGGTCAGTAGCTGTCACTATAATTGGGGTCAGTAACTGTCACTATTATTGGGGTCAGTAGCTGTCACTATTATTGGGGTCAGTAGCTGTCACTATTATTGGGGTCAGTAGCTGTCACTATTATTGGGGTCAGTAACTGTCACTATTATTGGGGTCAGTAGCTGTCACTATTATTGGGGTCAGTAGCTGTCACTATTATTGGGGTCAGTAGCTGTCACTATTATTGGGGTCAGTAGCTGTCACTATTATTGGGGTCAGTAGCTGTCACTATTATTGGGGTCAGTAGCTGTCACTATTATTGGGGTCAGTAGCTGTCACTATTATTGGGGTCAGTAGTTGTCACTATTATTGGGGTCAGTAGCTGTCACTGTTATTGGGGTCAGTAGCTGTCACTATAATGGTGGCAGTAGCTGTTGCCTCTAGAGTCTCTGGCTGTCACTGCATGTTGGGCTGTGGTTGTCACTTATAAGACCCTCCAATCTACCTACCAACTCTCATCTTTTGAATTGGTTGCTATGTTTACTTCTGGGCAGATGTGGAGGAGAAAAATGAGCAGGTATAAAGCATGGAAACATGGCCCATAGCAACCAATCAGATCACTTCTTTCATTTTTAAACCTGTCTTAGAAAAATAAAACCAGGAATCTGATTGGTTGCTATGGACAACGCCTCCATGTCTTTTCTATACTATTTCTCTATAAAGCAGGGGCCCTGTAGGTAAGGGGGAGGGGGCACTGTCACATTAACCCCTTCCAACAAAAAGACGTGTCTGGTACGTCGGTATTGCAAGTAACTTACTGCAGTCCTATGTACCATGCATGTCATGACTTTAAGCTGTCGCTGTGTAAAGCGACACAGTGACAGAACCGGCAACTCAGCTAGGAGATGCCGGCATGGATCCAATCAGAATGGTCCAGTGCCGATGAGCGCTGTGATTGGCTAGTCTGTACTGACTGGCCAATCGCAACGTAGACGTATTGTTTTACCGGCATCTCCTGCTCTGTGAGGGCTCAACTGTGTCCTGGAGCCTGAAAAAGCCAGATGCTGTGTAGATAGGGATGAAAATTGAACATAAAGCCGGCGATCAGTCCCCTCACCAGCTGATAAAACACTACAACCACCATCATCTGGTGATCAGTGTCACCAAACCTGTCCTCAGTCTTGTCATCAGTCCTGTCATCGCCTCGCATCCCCTGTACCCAGCTGTATACCCCTAGATTTCCCACTGCCCGAGGTCCCAGTTAGGTAGCAATGACACCTCTCATTTAGAATTTGGTAGGTAGGTAGGGTTTCCCCACTTTTAAATACAGCAGGGTCACTGGTGGTTGCTCCGCTCCTATTGTTCAGTTGAAATATAAAAAAAAAAAAACAACGGTCATCGACTGTCATCGCCTGTCATCAGACCTGTCATTGCCTGTTATCAGACCTGTCATCGACTGTTATCAGACCTGTCATCAGACCTGTCATCAGACCTGTCATCGCCTGTCATCAGACCTGTCATCGCCTGTCATCAGACCTGTCATCGCCTGTCATGAGACCTGTCATCAGACCTGTCATCGCCTGTCATCAGACCTGTCATCGCCTGTCATCAGACCTGTCATCTCTAGTTAGAGATATAAAATATGGCCCAAAGGCTTTACACCGCTGATGTGACAAACCAAATGTTATTCTCAGATACAGACTCAGCAGGTGAAGGTGAAGCAGTTTGTGATTTCATCTGAATCTAGGGAAACTGACTGTGAACCCCCCTGTCAGCACGGAAGAGTCGCAGGTGCTGCTATGCCCGGATTATCACGAGTAGCTGCAGATAATTATAGCCCCCCAAGTGCCTGATTTTACAGCCTCCTCAGGGATCAATTTGAGGCCACAGGGTTCGAGGCCATTGATTTTTTTCCCTTTTTTTTCTGACTCCCTAATAAATTTATTGGTTGAGCAGGCGAACATCTATGCTGCCCAGTTTATCTCCCGTGACCCCCTACTATGCCAGAGGCCAAAATTGTACTCCAACAAATGCAGCAGAGCTGTATACATTCTGGGGCATGTTTAAGTTTTGGCATTATAAAAAGCCCCCTATTAGAGATGACTGGTCCTCTGATATATTATATAGCCCCCCCCTCTCCACCGCACAATAATGAGCAGGACACGCTTTGAGGCGATAATTAAATTCCTGCATTTTAGTGATAACAGTCGCTGCCCCCCCCCCCCCCCAGATGCCCCAAATTTTGACAGTTTTTTTTAAATAAGGCCAATAATTGACAATTATTGTCAAACATTTTCCCAAAATTATATCCCTATACAGAATAGTGCGGTGGATGAATCCCTTGTTTGTTTTAAGGCACAAAGGAGAGGAAAAAAAGGACCACATTGGCGCTGCTATTTAAAGGAAACGAAATGGTTAGTTTAATAATTAATATTTAAATAGATATACAGGTCGACAGGCTACGCGTTTCAACGCCGGACTGGCGTCTTCATCAGTCCACTCCTTTGTGCCTATAATTGACACAATCCTCTGGTTGTTGTGTTTTGACCCGGGCAACAGCTTGATTTTACTGAGTGCTTTTTTTAGTGTTGTGCCTGCCAGTATCAACACTCTTAGGTGAGCACCGTCTATGTCCAATTATTATTTTCATTTCCTTTATGTAATCTGCACCATGTGGCGCCATGTTTCTTTTTCTCTCTTTTTGTTTGTTTTTTTTAGAAAAAAAGTCGATTTTCATTTTCACAGACTAATTCAAGTAAATTTAGCAAAAAAACTGTGGGGTCAAAATGCTACTTAAACCTCTAGAAAAATTTCTTGTGGGTTGTAGTTTCCAGAATGGGGTCAATTTTGGGGGGTTTCCACTGTTTTGGCACCTAAAAAATGTTTTGGTGCCTGAAATATATTCTAAAAAACAAGGAGGCCCCAAAATCCGCTAGGTGCTCCTTTGCTCCTGAGGCCTCTAAATGCTTTACGAATTAATTTTGACCAAGAAAACATAAAATTTACATTTTACCTGTAATTCCTTTGAAACGCCTAAAGGGTTAAAACACTCTGAATGCTGTATTGAATACTTTGAGGGGTGCAGTTTTCAAAATTGGGTGATTTATGGGGGTTTCTAATATATGGGCCCCTCAAAGCCACTTCAGAACTGAACTCGTCCCTGAAACAATAGCCTTTTGAAATTTTCTTGAAAATGTGAGAAATTGCTGATAAAGTTCTAAGCCGTGTAACGTCCTAGAAAAACAATGCCAACATAAAGTAGACATATGGGGATGTGAACTAGTAACTATTTTGTGTGGTATAATTATCTGTCTTACAAGTAGACACATTTATATTTTATAGAAAACTCATAATTTTTGTACATTTTCTCACAATTTTGGTGTTTTTCACAAATAAATACTGAATTTATCCACCAAACTTTTCCACTAATATAAAGTACAACATGTCCCAAGAAAACAATCTCAGAATCGCTTGGATAGGTAAAACCTTTCCCAAGTTATTACCCCATAAAGGGACACATGTCAGATTTTAAAAAATCGACTTAGTTTTAATGGGCAAAACAGGCTGCGTCGTGAAGGGGTTAAAGCCGCTTACTTCTGTGTATTAGATCGCATGTAAGGGCCGGAGGTAATTTATTTTATGGCTAACAATTACTGATGGATTGGTAGAGCGACATAAGGCGGGTGATCGATGATGAGATATTGCGGAGCAAGGAGCCCATATACTGTTCTTGCATGTGGCCCCCGGCTGTCTACAGCGAGTGCATGGAGTACATTGGGGCCGGTCACATGACTAAGAGTCGTGTCGTCATGAAGGAAGACTGTGCATCTAGACTTCCGGTCCCCCGGCAGAGCCGTAAAAATCTATTAATATCTCATAATCAGCGCGACGAGGGACCGGAATGTATATTAGCGAGTGATCTCACGTACTGCAGGGACTGCACTGCGAATACTTTTTGGTCCCCACGTAACCCCTTTAATCCTGGTGGGGGCCCGTCTGCTGTAATGTTACATTAGAGAACAGTATCACTACAGCTCATAACCAATATATTAGTGGAGTGTGTGCTGATTTCTATTAAAAGAGGGCGTTTCTGGTTGTTTTAGGGTGTTCCCAGGTGGAGCGGGGTGGTGCTAAAATATCCTACAATTTGGGATTCAAATTTTTGTAAGGCCCCATGCACACGACCATAAAATTTGTCCGTAATTACAGAACTATTCATTTCTATTGACCAAGGACACATTCCCATATATTTACAGGAAGGTGTCCGGGCCGTAGAAAGCCGCCACATAAGTCATGTCCTATCTTTTATATGGGAGCACGGGCCGCAAATGCGGGTGCCTGCCTGCAGCTGACCCTGCCTGCAATTACGGGCACAGCCGTGTGAATGATATCTTAATATGTGTCCACATACACCAGTAACTTCTAACATGTTAGGCTCTGTGGTGAACGTCCAGCCTATAGACTGGGAAATCTCCGGAGATATAAAACACGTTCGTTGTGTGAACAGGGCCTTGAGACAATCTGTGCAGGGCCTGGAATTCTCTCTTTGGTGTTCTTTGAATCCCTGTGTCATGCTCCGCCCCCTCAGGTCCTGGGCTCGGAATAACACAGTGTATCGGTTTTGTCTGGAATGTTCCTTTAACAAATTTCTGCAATTGACACTTTGCCTAATTTTCCCTGCATTTTGTATGTTCAGTAATTGGAGAAAATCCTTATAATTGCCTTGGGCATTCTGGTCTCTATACATTATAGTCAATGAGGCCGCGTCACTGCTATGGAGACTGGCAGGTGGGTGGCAGTGGGCTGTGCCTACCCCTAGTGCCCGTGTCCAATACTGAAATTTGCTGTTGGGGGAGATGAGCCAGAACCTCTCGGCCTATCCCATGAAAGTCTGACATTGATGACCCAGCATGGGCCCCATATATTCACTTGGCACGTATAGGATCGTGGCAGAAAGCTCCCTGGTCAATTATTATTTATTCTCAATATATTCCCATTATAATTATTTTAAGAGTCAAATATGAAACGACTGTCCCCTAATAAGCATCTTGGAGGGGAGATAAGCGGCCACTAAACACATCTAGTGAAGGTTAAAATCATACCCATACGCCCCTTATCAGCCCCCGCAGTCGCCGTACACAGTACATAGTAAAAAACGGACGTCACAATTCCCTGGTTGGATAAAAACATGTAATAGTCTGGTATCCGAACAGAACCGCAAATGTGAACAGAGCCGCAAATGTGACCAGAGCCGCAAATGTGAACAGAACCGCAAATGTGACCAGAGCCGCAAATGTGACCAGAACCGCAAATGTGACCAGAGCCGCAAATGTGACCAGAGCCGCAAATGTGACCAGAGCCGCAAATGTGACCAGAGCCGCAAATGTGACCAGAGCCGCAAATGTGACCAGAACCGTAAATGTGACCAGAGCCGCAAATGTGACCAGAGCCGCAAATGTGAACAGAACCGCAAATGTGACCAGAGCCGCAAATGTGAACAGAGCCGCAAATGTGAACAGAGCCGCAAATGTGACCAGAGCCGCAAATGTGAACAGAGCCGCAAATGTGGCCAGAGCCGCAAATGTGACCAGAGCCGCAAATGTGAACAGAGCTGCAAATGTGACCAGAGCCGCAAATGTGACCAGAGCCGCAAATGTGAACAGAGCCGCAAATGTGAACAGAGCCGCAAATGTGAACAGAGCCGCAAATGTGAACAGAACCGCAAATGTGACCAGAGCCGCAAATGTGACCAGAACCGCAAATGTGACCAGAGCCGCAAATGTGAACAGAGCCGCAAATGTGACCAGAACCGCAAATGTGAACAGAACCGCAAATGTGACCAGAGCCGCAAATGTGACCAGAGCCGCAAATGTGACCAGAGCCGCAAATGTGAACAGAGCCGCAAATGTGAACAGAACCGCAAATGTGAACAGAACCGCAAATGTGAACAGAGCCGCAAATGTGACCAGACCCGCAAATGTGACCAGAGCCGCAAATGTGACCAGAACCGCAAATGTGAACAGAACCGCAAATGTGACCAGAACCGCTAATGTGACCAGAGCCGCAAATGTGACCAGAGCCGCAAATGTGACCAGAGCCGCAAATGTGACCAGAACCGCAAATGTGAACAGAACCGCAAATGTGAACAGAGCCGCAAATGTGACCAGACCCGCAAATGTGACCAGAGCCGCAAATGTGACCAGAACCGCAAATGTGAACAGAACCGCAAATGTGACCAGAACCGCTAATGTGACCAGAGCCGCAAATGTGACCAGAGCCGCAAATGTGAACAGAGCCGCAAATGTGACCAGAGCCGCAAATGTGACCAGAGCCGCAAATGTGACCAGAGCCGCAAATGTGAACAGAGCCGCAAATGTGAACAGAGCCGCAAATGTGAACAGAGCCGCAAATGTGAACAGAACCGCAAATGTGACCAGAGCCGCAAATGTGACCAGAACCGCAAATGTGACCAGAGCCGCAAATGTGAACAGAGCCGCAAATGTGACCAGAACCGCAAATGTGAACAGAACCGCAAATGTGACCAGAGCCGCAAATGTGACCAGAGCCGCAAATGTGAACAGAGCCGCAAATGTGAACAGAACCGCAAATGTGAACAGAACCGCAAATGTGAACAGAGCCGCAAATGTGACCAGAGCCGCAAATGTGACCAGAGCCGCAAATGTGACCAGAACCGCAAATGTGAACAGAACCGCAAATGTGACCAGAACCGCAAATGTGACCAGAGCCGCAAATGTGACCAGAGCCGCAAATGTGACCAGGGCCGCAAATGTGACCAGAGCCGCAAATGTGAACAGAACCGCAAATGTGAACAGAGCAGCAAATGTGAACAGAGCCGCAAATGTGACCAGAACCGCAAATGTGAACAGAACCGCAAATGTGACCAGAGCCGCAAATGTGACCAGAGCCGCAAATGTGACCAGAACCGCAAATGTGAACAGAGCCGCAAATGTGACCAGAGCCGCAAATGTGACCAGAACCGTAAATGTGACCAGAGCCGCAAATGTGACCAGAGCCGCAAATGTGAACAGAGCCGCAAATGTGACCAGAGCTGCAAATGTGACCAGAGCCGCAAATGTGACCAGAGCCGCAAATGTGAACAGAACCGCAAATGTGACCAGAGCCGCAAATGTGACCAGAGCCGCAAATGTGACCAGAGCCGCAAATGTGAACAGAGCCGCAAATGTGACCAGAACCGCAAATGTGAACAGAGCCGCAAATGTGACCAGAACCGCAAATGTGGCCAGAGCCGCAAATGTGACCAGAACCGCAAATGTGACCAGAGCCGCAAATGTGACCAGAGCCGCAAATGTGACCAGAGCCCCGCAGATGTGAACAGAGCCGCAGATGTGAACAGAGCCGCAAATGTTATCAGAGCCGCAAATGTGACCAGAGCCGCAAATGTGAACAAAGCCGCAAATGTGAACAAAGCCGCAAATGTGACCAGAGCCGCAAATGTGAACAAAGCCGCAAATGTGACCAGAGCCGCAAATGTGAACAGAACCGCAAATGTGACCAGAGTCGCAAATGTGAACAGAACCGCAAATGTGACCAGAACCGCAAATGTGACCAGAGCCGCAAATGTGACCAGAGCCGCAAATGTGAACAGAGCCGCAAATGTGAACAGAGCCGCAAATGTGACCAGAGCCGCAAATGTGAACAGAGCCGCAAATGTGACCAGAGCCTCAAATGTGACCAGAACCGCAAATGTGAACAGAGCCGCAAATGTGACCAGAGCCGCAAATGTGAACAGAACCGCAAATGTGACCAGAGTCGCAAATGTGAACAGAACCGCAAATGTGACCAGAACCGCAAATGTGAACAGAGCCGCAAATGTGACCAGAGCCGCAAATGTGACCAGAGCCGCAAATGTGACCAGAACCGCAAATGTGACCAGAGCCGCAAATGTGACCAGAGCCGCAAATGTGAACAGAACCGCAAATGTGACCAGAGCCGCAAATGTGACCAGAGCCGCAAATGTGACCAGAGCCGCAAATGTGACCAGAACCGTAAATGTGACCAGAGCCGCAAATGTGACCAGAGCCGCAAATGTGAACAGAGCCGCAAATGTGACCAGAGCCGCAAATGTGACCAGAGCCGCAAATGTGACCAGAGCCGCAAATGTGACCAGAGCCGCAAATGTGACCAGAACCGCAAATGTGACCAGAGCCGCAAATGTGAACAGAACCGCAAATGTGAACAGAGCCGCAAATGTGAACAAAGCCGCAAATGTGACCAGAGCCGCAAATGTGAACAGAACCGCAAATGTGACCAGAACCGCAAATGTGACCAGAGCCGCAAATGTGAACAGAACCGTAAATGTGACCAGAGCCGCAAATGTGACCAGAGCCGCAAATGTGACCAGAGCCGCAAATGTGAACAGAGCCGCAAATGTGAACAGAACTGCAAATGTGACCAGAGCCGCAAATGTGACCAGAGCCGCAAATGTGAACAAAGCCGCAAATGTGAACAGAGCCGCAAATGTGAACAGAACCGCAAATGTGACCAGAGCCGCAAATGTGAACAGAACCGCAAATGTGAACAGAACCGCAAATGTGACCAGAGCCGCAAATGTGACCAGAGCCGCAAATGTGAACAGAACCGCAAATGTGACCAGAGCCGCAAATGTGACCAGAGCCGCAAATGTGAACAGAACCGCAAATGTGACCAGAGCCGCAAATGTGACCAGAGCCGCAAATGTGAACAGAACCGCAAATGTGAACAGAACCGCAAATGTGAACAGAACCGCAAATGTGAACAGAGCCGCAAATGTGACCAGAACCGCAAATGTGAATAGAGCCGCAAATGTGAACAGAGCCTTAGTCACAGAGATATTAGGCACTCCGCTCATAATAATCATATAATAACGTAATCCCACAGAATATTAGGACTGGTGCAGGTCTTCAGAATTACAGAATTTGTGCCCCCCACATCAGAATTCATGGGGGACATCTGGTGGCCTCCATTATAACCCTGGTCCATGTGATCTCGCAGTATTTGTAGCCTCTGTAATATTAAGTACGGACTGTTGAACCTGCGCCTCGTATTTTAACACATTTCCAGGGTAAGAGCGAGAAAGACGTCCGGAACATAACGAGTGAGAGGATTTTACAGCAGATTACTGATGTCCACAAATGTCCTGCCTTCTCTTTATTTCCCCTCTAATTTCTTTGTTCCCAAAGTGTCAGCTGTGAGTAAAAATGTTCTGGATCAGCAGGACGAGGCGTTGTGTGTGTGATCTAGGGGGCGCTCAACACAAAGAATCAGAGGGCATTTAAAGGGCCAGTACATGAGGAATGAAGTAAATCATCATTTTTATAAAAACAATGCAAAATGCACACAATTGGCCCCCAATATACAATAAAAAGAGGGGAAGCAGGATAAGAATGGATAATCTGAGCTGGTCCCGCACTTCCCATGTGCCCCATACCAGCTGATGACCTGGGGTGATGAAGAAAGGTGCAAAGTGTAAGGTCCTTATACCTGCAATGTGGAGATATAGATAAAGCTGCATAAACCAGTCACAGCCACTGGGGGCAGCAATGTATAAAGGACATCAGCGTGGAGTGGAAAGGTATAGATGGGATTGTACGTGATTCACTGGCTCTGGTTGTACGATACAGTTATGGGGGACGTCCAGTTTATATAACACAATCATAAAAAACCCATTTAAGGCATTGTGATTTATTAGAGGGGAGTCCCTCATTCAGGACCCTCACCCATTAATACCCTCACCCAGGGGCGTAGCTAAAGACTCATGGGCCCTGGTACAAGAATTCAGCTTGGGCCCCCTACTCCTCCCCAACAGCTTCCCCCAACACTATAATGCCCCCCATAGCTAGCCCAACAGTATAATGCCCCTATAGCTGCCCCCACAGTATATTGCCCCCCATAGCTGCCCCATACAGTATAATCCTCCCATAGATGCCCCATACAGTATAATGCCCTCCATAGCTGCCCCATACAGTACAATGCCCTCCATAGCTGCCCCATACAGTAAAATCCTTCCCTACAGTATAATGCCCCCCATAGCTGTCTCATTCAGTATAATGCCCCCCATACAGGGTAATGCCCCCTCAGCAGCTACCATATGATCCCCCCCTCCCATACCCAGTATAATGTCCCAATAAGTATGTACCTAATAGAAAATTTATAACATAATTACATACCTATCCCCGTTCCCACGATGGATGAAGGATCCTTCTCCTCTGCACTGTGCTGTTAGTGACTTGGCGCAGACAGGCACAATGACGTCACTACATCGCGCCTGCCTGCTCCGATTTGCTCGCGGCAGTGAATGCTGGAGAAAGGCTCCAGCATTGAACCCCACTGAATGTACGTCATTCGGACAACAATTCATTTGGAGGCGGGACCAGCGCGGTTAGCGCTGTGTTGCAACGGGGGCCCTGTGGGCCCCCTAAGCTTCGGAGCCTGGTTGCAGTTGCGACCCCTATAACTACGCCACTGCCCTCACCTATAAAGAGCATCTCTCTGGTGGAACTTGCACATCCGTACATTACATAGAGGGGTCAGTATTTGGTTCCCTGGTGGTCTTGGGTAAGGAAAAGGTAAATTGCCTCCTCCTTGGTGGACTAATAGTTTACCATCCTCCACAGGCTCTAGTGGTGTGTCTGGCCGCTGACGGGAAGCTGAATGCAATATTCACATCGTGATCGAATTCCCTCCCCGCCCATCACCGATCATACAGATCGTGGAATAACATTCGCAACCCCTCAAAAACCTTAAATAAAAGTCAAGCATACAAAATAGTTGGAAGTAAAAGGCTGTGGTGTTTATTATGAGTAACATAAAAATATCAATAAATCTTTAAAATCAACTTGAATAAATTAATAAATATTTAAATCAATAATGTCCAATAATGAAATGTGCAATAAACAAGCACTTGTCCACACAGCATTAGCTGCGAGACAACCCACTAACAAACTCCGCGACGGGGATTCTGTCCTTGAACAAGGGAGCGTGGGAGGGAATTCTGTCCTTGAAAATGGGAGGGTGGGCGGGAATTCTGTCCTTGAAAATGGGAGGGTGGGCGGGAATTCTGTCCTTGAAAATGGGAGGGTGGGCGGGAATTCTGTCCTTGAAAAAGGGAGGGTGGGCGGGAATTCTGTCCTTGAAAAAGGGAGGGTGGGCGGGAATTCTGTCCTTGAAAAAGGGAGGGTGGGCGGGAATTCTGTCCTTGAAAAAGGGAGGGTGGGCGGGAATTCTGTCCTTGAAAAAGGGAGGGTGGGCGGGAATTCTGTCCTTGAAAATGGGAGGGGGGGCGGGAATTCTGTCCTTGAAAATGAGAAAAAGCAAAAAACACGGCGCCACATAGTGCAGGTTACCCAGGTATGGAGTGGTGTACAAGAAGAGTGGTACTCACCTGGTAACGGATGGTAGAAGGCAATAAAGGATAAAGGTACAGCTGCTGCCAGGACTCGGGACCGGTGATTCAAATGAACGACCGCGAAGGTTATGCTGGTATAGCAGAAAAAGGAGTCACCACGGGCGCTGCTGCACTTCAATGGAACCAAATTGCTTGTAAGGTTCAGATCGTTGGTAATAATGTACGGAAGAGTGTAAGAATAAATGGAATTTATTGATAATATGACTACGCGTTTCAATGCCGTACTGGCATCTTCATCAGGTCATCTGGATGACCTGAACCTTCCAAGCAATTTGGTTCCATTGAAGTGCAGCAGCGCCCGTGGTGACTCCTTTTTCTGCTATACCAGCATGTCCTTGAAAATGGGAGGGTGGGCGGGAATTCTGTCCTTGAACAAATGAGGGTGGACGGGAATTCTGTCCTTGAACAAGGGAGGGTGGGCGGGGCTGCTTCAAACGGCTTCTTCAGACGAACTGCTGATCGGACCAGACAGCCTTTCATCCTCCAGGATTTCCCACCTCTTAAACCAATCCCTGGACTTTTGCCAACATCTGCCTGGTCACAAGGTCAAACCTGAGGAAACTTCTAGAACAAGGTAAATACCAAACCACACACCAAAGAAGGGGTGTGGGAAGACACCAAGGGACAAAATAGGGGGAAAAGCAGAATATAGGAAAAACAAGGGAACAGAATAAGGGAAAAGAAAGAAGAAAAAAAGGGTAAAAGGGGGTGCGAAGTGATCGTATGTGTCCCCCACGCTATTCGCTCTAAAGGGGGGCCTCTCATCAGGTTTAATAAGGGGCCGCCAGGCTCCCCTGAGTCCGGACTATCACGTGTACACATTTTGTAGCAAGATTTTTTTATTGATAAAATGTATGTCTTATAGTGTAAAAAAATCTATTTCTTTTTTTCATAAATCAGAATTTTGCTACAATAACATTGAGACGTTCTTATTCCTCCAGGTTCATGAGGACAGATCTATGGAAGACTCAGGATTATTATTATTGACAGTAATGAAGACAAAAACAGGTTTCAGGTGGTAGAAAATGACTTTACTAAACCGTTTTATAAGCCAACAAACAAGGACCATGAGGATAGTAAACAGTCCGCTGCTTCTCTCTCCTTGTGGTAAGATGATATTGGGGAGAAAGGTTGGAGGTGGTGGATGTCTCGGCACTTGGTTGTATTTCTGGAGCCTCTGCAGTTTGAGATGTTCCTGCTCGGCTGTGACGTGCCATTCCACCTCGCTGTAGAGTCCGCTGGTCATAAACGGTTCTTGTAGTTCTTCCTCCCTGTTGTAAGATGATATTTGGTAAGAGGATAGCTCCTGACCTGCAAACAGCACTGGAAAAAACGGTGCAGGCTTCTCTTAACCGCATGCATGCGGACCTGGCACAAGTAACTTCCAGGACTGATGAATTAGAACAGCGTATAACGCTGCTGGAGGATGAAAATGAGCGCCTGCAATCCAAGCTTAAAGCGGTGTTGTCTACTACTACGCAGTTAGGGGACAAGGTGGAAGACCTAGAAAACCGCTACAGGAGGAGCAACCTGCGACTTGTCGGTCTGAAAAAAGCGGTGGTCCCTTCTGATTTGCAGCGTCTGTGTGAGAGGACATTGCCAGCAGCACTGGGTCTCCAGCGTCCCTGCCGGGTGGAAAGGGCACACAGGGTGGGTCCGGACCCAAGAAATCTTCCATCAGTGGACAGCAGCAGCTCGCTTCGCCCCAGACAAGTCATCTTTAAGCTGTTGGATTACAATGATAAGCTGGCACTTATGAAGGCATTTCGCAGCAGATCTCGACCCTTGGAGATAATGGGCATGAGAGTGCTACTTTTCGAGGACTATTCTACGGAGGTCGCGAAACGCAGGCGCTCTTTCAGCAAGATTTGTACCACATTGTTCCAAGCGAAAGTGCGCTTTAATCTGCAATATCCAGCCATTTTACGGGTGTTTCAAGCGAGTGGTCGGACCAAGACATTTACCACAGCGAAGGAAGCGGAGGACGCACTTGTAGAGTTATGTAGAAGCTGCCCCCCGCACGAGGAGCGACGCAGTCCAGAGCACAGTCCACGTCGCAAGTCAAGAGATGTCGGACGGAGTCGCTCGGATATGGAGCGAGCTTGGGCAGAAGTTTTATTACCCACACCCGGAAGAGATCGTGGAGGAAGATCCAGTAACAGAGGGGACTCTCCGAAGCCGCAGAGACGGCCGCGGGACCGCACCCGGTCTACGTCTCCTGATTGACGAGTGAAGTTTTTTCAGGACCCTTATATCTTATGAGGTGGTTCTGTGGACGCTGTAGATCACTCGCAGGTTTCGATTTTTTGTAGATAATTCTGGATGATTGCACATGAATGTCTTATAACGCAGCATCATTATGTCGTCAACTGCTCTAATGTGAAAATTTATGCTTTCTGATATACTGTCAAATTTATACTGCAGTGGGTTTGTGTTAGGGCCTGATCTAGGCTCTCTCTATGTACATCTCCAATGGAGAATTCTACAAGGCCTTTCTCACTTACGGGTTTAGTTATGGCCGTTGCAGGTCAAATACTCTGGGAATTTTCTGCAGGTGCCTCGGGGTCGCTGTTCGTGTCAGCCTTGAAGTGGTGCAGTGTCTATATACTATACGGTAATCTGAACGGATTCTGGGCTGGTGGCCCTTTGATATAAGACCGTACACCGGCTGCAAGGGATTTATGGCCTGTTATGGGCTGGTGTAGCTCTGTGTATATATGTGGTATATATTTCTGCTACGCAGGTCTTGGAGGGAGGGGGAGGGAGGGATGTGTTGTGCACAACAGAAAAAAGTGAAGTCTATTACACCAATGGATACTAGGAGGTTGACTGCCCTTACCGCAGGCGTTCTTTCTCGTTCTTTTGGTCAAGGTCTGTTGGCCTTGATTTGGAGTTTAGTTTTGTTCTCTAGGCCGGGTTTTGGCGGTGTTCTTACTGTTCATACATGGCTTTTGGGTAAAGATGGATCCGACTCCCCGAACCGATCACGGCTTTTAGACACCTTAGCTCATCTTATGTATAGTCCAATAACATGAAAATAGTTTCCTGGAACGTCAAGGGGCTGAGATCCCCACAGAAAAGGACAAAACTTTTGGGACACATGAAAAGATTACATCCAGATGTAGCCCTGTTACAGGAAACTCACCTTACCAAGCCAGACTTTAAATATCTACAGAAGTTCTGGGTGGGCCAAGTTTTTGGCTCGGCTGCTAGAGACGGTAAGGCGGGAGTTATAATATTGATGCACAAAAATTTTGCTTTTACATTGGTGTAACAGGAACGTGATGGTGAGGGCCGTTGGATCCATCTAGTGGTGGAACATGCAGGGGGAACTTTTAGTATCTATAATGTTTATGGTCCGAACGTGGCCAACACACAGTTTTTTGGTCAATTGGAAGCCCAACTTCAGCAGGATCGCACCAATTTATTAGTGCTAGGGGGAGACCTTAATACTGTAAGGTCCTCTACTGAGGATAGGAGCGTAGGGTCCATTTCGCATAGGCATAGGGATAGGATCTTGCCAGACTCTTTAAGACACACTGCCCTCACAGATGCTTGGAGGAGTTTGCATCCTGATCCTCGGGAATACACACAGTATTCTCATGTACATCAATCGTGGTCGCGTATTGATTATTTGCTGGTGAACTAAGCATTTTCCAGCCGGTTACGTGACGCGACAATAGAGGATCTCATCATTTCTGATCATTCCCCGGTTACCATTACATTGGCCGACACAGTAGCTAAGGGACTGGATTTTATATGGAGGTTCCCCTCCTTTCTGGTGACGGATGAGGGCTTTTTACAGAAGCTAAGGGGATGATGGACGGAATTTGATGGGGACAATGCATCGCATCGGTCGGACCCGTCGTTGTAAAGCGGTAATTTGCGGGAAAATTATACAATTTATGTCTAATCTTAAACGCAAGACTAGCGAAGGGTACAAAATGGCGAGCGAACGATTACGATGTGCATACATGGCATTTCTACAATCTCCGTCAACGTCTCTGGGGGAGAAATGGAGGGAAGCCAAGCGGCAATTTGATCAGTGGTTAGATAAAAGAGAAAGTAATTATCGGTCCCAATTTGATGCTGGTCTTATGCGGTTCGGCAATAAAGCGGGCAAATTATTAGCACGCCTAGAGAAGGGGAGGTATACACCGTCGCACATTTTAACCCTTAAAGATGCCAATGGAATACCTACATCAGATCCCAAAAGAATTAACACTATTTTGCGTATATATTACCAAGCCCTTTACTCAGACACGCCCATTGACCCCCAAAAAGGTAGGGACTTCTTGGAGAAGGTAAACTTGCCTGGACTCACTCAGGAGCAGAATGATTTCCTGAGCGCAGAGGTCACACTGGAGGAAATCACGAGTACCATTCGGACCTTATCTAACGGAAAGACCCCGGGGCCAGATGGGTTTACGGGAGAATTTTTTAAGTCCCTGAGAGAGGAAGTTAGCCCCGTCCTGGTGGAATTTTATAATATTTTACTGAAGACAGGTACTTTTCCAGCTGAGGCCAAAACAGCACATATAAAGGTGTTGCCCAAGAAAGGGAAGGATCCTCTTGACCCGAGGTCCTATCGTCCTATATCATTGATTGATCAAGACCAGAAGTTACTCTCAAAAATTTTAGCTAATCACTTGGCTATGTATCTACCTACATTGGTGGGAAAATCCCAAGTGGGCTTTGTAAAGGGTAGGGCAGCACTGACTAATCTGCTTAAGGTGTTGACGGTGCTAGAAACAGTCAGGCATGATCCCCAGCCAGGTACCCGACCGGCACTCTTAGCGCTAGACGCAGAGAAAGCTTTTGCTAACATACAGTGGGAATGGCTGGGGATGGTGCTGAATAAGATGAAGGTTCAGGGAGCCTTTAGGATCTTTTTGAAAGGTGTCTACACTAATCCCCAAGCTCGTATTCATTCTTCAGGATTTCCGTCGGCTCCCTTTCACTTGTATAAAGGGACTCGTCAGGGATGTACCTGTCGCCACTATTATTTAACTTAGCACTGGAACCAATGGCTAGATTTCTGGAGGAGTCCGCAGTGTTCAGAGGTATTCAGGTGGGGTCTTTGGCAGTTAAGATAGCCTTGTTTGCTGACGATGTTATACTTTTTATGTCAAATCCTCAAGAGCACTTGCTGCCGGTTTTTCATTTTTTGCAGGACTTTGGGCAATGCTCGGGGTACAAAGTTAACGTAGCCAAAAGCGAACTGCTGGAGTTGGGTAAACCGCTACCTAGGACCTTTTGGCAATCTTTGGGATGTGGGATATCTCCGGTTGAACACTGCATTACGTATCTAGGCAGTAAGATAGGGAAGGTGCCTGAAACCCTGTATGGCCTGAATTACCCACCGCTATTTAAAAAAATACAGGCAGAACTCACCAGATGGTGTCAGTTGCCGTTATCCCATCTGGGGAGGTGCCACTTGATTAAGATGGTTAGTTTCCCCAGACTGTTATACCCCTTTCAAACACTCCCGCTCTTGCTGTGGATGTCTCCAAACTGAATTCCTCATTTACAAAATTTATATGGGCAGGAAAGAGGCCTCACAATGCACTCACTAAGCTTATGCTAGGCAAACATGAGGGCGGGCTGAAGTTCCCAAATATCAGGGGTTATAACGTGATATGCCTATTTTGTCATGTAATGGATTGGCTCCATGAAACGAGCCATTATTCCAACTTAGATCTGGAAGGGGCGTATGTCTCACCCTGGAACTTGAAAGCCTTGTTAGACTGTAGAGTTGCTTTTCTTCCGTGCCGTCTCAAAACCTCCATTGTTTTGAGAGATACAGTCCTAGCCTGGAAAGCAGTTCGTAAATTCTTTGACCTGCCTCACCTGCTCTCTAAACATATGCCGTTGTGTGGACACCCGGAATTCCTACCGGGAGTAGACAGTGGGGATAGATTTGCCTTTTGGGGGGAAAGGAGATGGTTAACCGGGTCGGAAAACAACGCTAAACTCAGACCCTTAGAGGGTAATGTTAATTTTCTACAAGTTCTCCAGGTGCGTTCATTCTGTACCTCTAGGCTAAGGGATTTGAATAAGGAAGCCACCACTCATACTCTAGATGAGGTCATAGGCCCAACGACTCTTCGGGCGACTATTTCGAGGTTGTATAGAGCACTTGGGGACTGCTTTGTCCGCCCGTGACCACGGGCTATGTTCAAAGTATGGGAAAGATGGACTCAGCATCCAGCTATACGAGAGATCATATTGGAGGGTTGGGAGACGGTACGGAAGGTTATCGTGAACGAGAGCTGGAGGGAAACCTATTTTAAATTAATGCATTCGGCTATATATGGCTTCAATATTTTACCTTCACAGTCCTTCCCCGATCGCATTACGTGTTGTCCCAAATGTAACACCCCCCTGACGAATTTGTGGCACGGAGTAAGGGGTTGTGCTCATACTGAACGATACTGGGTGATGGTACAAAAGTATATTTTGGAGCATTGGAAGGCGAAACTTCCAATGACGCCTCAAGCGCTGCTGTTCCATCAGGCGCGACCGCCAGAGGAAGAGGGTGCTCGAGGGATGAGATCTCCTCCCCCTTTTGTACACACAATTTTACTGGTGGCCTTGAGATGCCTTCTATGTAAATGGCTGGAAACTGACACACCGGGTCTTGATATGATCGTGTCACGTTTGAAACAGTTTTTAGCTCTTGAGCGGGTGGAGGTGGAAAGACGGAAAGAAGCGGGAGCCAAGAAGTTATTTGCTAAATGGCGAATGTTTATAGAATCACAATGCACAGCTGCCGAGGTGGCTAATTGTTACGCCTTTTAGGCACACTGCGTGGTATCATACGCAGCTTCTGGCAGGCACTTTAGGGGGCTTGCAACTTCAGTCTAGTTAGGGGATAGACGGGGCATTGTTACTGATGACCTAAGTCGTGTTCAGGGATAGGGTAAGTCATGTTTTCAGTTGCAATGCGGATCGCAACATATGCCATGGTTGTATGTTATGCTATGTTAGTTTAATTTTATTTTGTTTGCAGTTGCGGACTGTTCACTTATGACGCAACATTTATGTGAAATGTTTATAAGAAAATGTGAAAATTGTTAATAAAAATTATGTTTAAAAAAAAAAAAGATGATATTTGGGAGAAAGGTTGGAGGTGGTCGATGTCTTGGCACTTGGTCGCCATCTCTGGAGTACATCAGTTTAGGATGTTCCCAGAGAAGTACCTGCTCGGCTGTGACGTGCCATTCCACCTCTAGTGTCCACTGTTTATAAACGGTTCTTGTAGTTCGTCCTCCCTGATGTAAGATGATATATGGGAGATAGGTCGGAGATGGTGGATGTCTTGGCACTTGGTCGCCATCTCCAGATCTTCTGCAGTTTGGGATGTGATAACTGCTTGGCTGTGGCGCGCCATTCCACATCATTGTATAAAACTGGAAATAAGAGAAAGTAAACCTGTAACTATATGGACAATTCCTCTAATATTTCTAAGACATTATTAGATGATAATGGAGACAGTAGTGACCATAACAGCTAAACCCAGTGGTAGTAGTCATCATTGTCTGGGCAAGGTCCAAGGGGGCAGAGGGTGGGTAGTGGACTGGTTATTTCCTCACATTTATGGGGCGGGATCCCCTTTTAATAGTGTTTGGATTGGATATTGGATATTCTCTACCTGCCATCTATATACATGTGATTTAGGACATACAACACATTGACCTCACCTTTATTTTTATTTTTGTCAGGTCCAACATGGAAGATTAGGGCTGGATCTTGTGTATTTGGGGTTTGGGGTGTGTGGTCAGATGAAACCGTCTCACGTCACCGTCCACGATGATCCTCTCTATACTCCAGAGTCCTGGTTCTTCTCCCTCTTGGAGATGGTGAAGCTTTTCCGGGTAATTTTTATAGATAGACTCTAAGAAAAGAAACACATATCCACATTATAAACCCCATGATTGTAGAGATGAATAATAATGTTATTACGAGGTCTGGTATACGAGGTGATAATGAGGTGACGTCTACTGACCTGCATATTCTGATAGTAGCTCAATACATTCACCAGCATGAGGACCAACATCGACCACTCCATGATCTTTGCTGTCATTTCACTGATTTGTGAAAAAATATCAAAATGAATACCTTAAAAATTGCACAAAACAAGAACTTTCCGCCCCAGCCGAGGTTTTGCTGCATTCATGTTTATTGCATGGAGTCATGTGACTGACGGCGATGCCAAAACAGACCTGACCCATTGTCATATGACACCACATCCATTACATTGCGGGCGTCACGAACACCATGATGCTGAGAACGAGCACAAAGATTATGGGTTCAATTGTTTTACTAAAGAATGGCTTCCAGGGGTGCAAATAAAATCAAAATCTATCAAATCTATCCAATGATCCAGAATTTTTGATAATCTCATTAATGCCGGATTAAAGGAATTTTTTTTTTTTAAATTTTTTTAAGCTTTCGTATTTTTATTATTTCTGGTTAAACAGAACACAATCCTAAATAGCTCTCTAGGTTAATGTGGAATTGAACGCACTCTGGACAACATCTTACACCATCGCCGGGCGGCAGAAACGAGGCAGTCTCCTCCCACAATGCCTAAAGGTCACCTAAAGAGACGTTGATGAGGTTAGGCACTCGCATATACATACTACACGCTGCATCAGGCAACTATGGAAGTTTCTCTATTTCTGTTATGTATGGGGTGGGAGTGGGGGGAGGGGAAGATTAAAGTGACTGATGAGAAGTAAATCATAAATGATTAAGGTGCGTTCTAGGAACAAAACAAAAACATTCAAAAACATGCATCTGAGTCGTAATCTTCAATGCCTCAAACAGTCTGCCATATTGGTCACCAGATAAACATTGGTTTAGATCAAGGGGCCTCTAAAGTTCATCTACACCTAGCTTGTCTTCTTCATCAAGCTGGCCGTCTTTGTACAAGAATGTTAGGAGGAAGAGTGCCACGTCCATGGAGGACCAGTAAGCCGTGTGCGACGTCATGGCCGACCAGTATCTGCTTTCTACCAGCCCTTCTCGTAGCTCAAAGTCAATCTGGTGCTCCAAATCCACTGTAAGATCTGCGTCCAGTGAGCCCAAGATGCTGTGTGGAATGGTTTGGGACGTTGTAGCACCTGGACTCTGTACTGACTTCTTGTCTTCCCCATCAGCCAATTCTTTTACTTCATAACCTTGAGATGTAGTTGCACTAGAACGTGCAAATCTTGAGAACAACATTCCCCCCAGGCCTTTTCCGATGCTTGCGGCACCTAATATACTTGCTTTGCCTATATTTGTTATGGACTCTCCATAGTGTCTTCGAGGCAGAACCGGTGAAGTGCTTGGGCTTGGTATGCTTTCTGTATCGGACATTGAGGTAGTATCTTTGGACGGGTTGATGAGACTCTGTCTAATATGCTTGTATAGAATGGGATTTGTGGTGTTGGATGAGTGGATCTGGACAGGTGCAATGTTGCTGCAGTGCTTCAATATTAATGGCTCGAGTCTGTAGGCCACTGGATCTGCAGGGTGGAATACATTAAACAAACGATTACAAATAGCTCTAGGTAAAATATGTTCTTTAGTTCCGCGATTTCCAGGACGAATTCCACGCAAAGCCAAGAATATTGCTAGGGGCTCACCCATGCAGAAAAAATTCTCGACCTTAAATTTTAAAACCGGGGCATTAGACATAGAATTTTTAAGTCCATGTAATCGGTCTTCCAGTTCTTTTAACCGTTGTTTGGTCAGGAAAAGCTCTCGAAGGAGATGCTGTTCTTCTTAATTAATCCACTGGTCCTCGGGCTCTTCATCCTGGTCCATCTGTTCATGGACATGGACTGGATTCCACCCAGTCATGATATCGTATGTAATCACACATCCCAGTGAATGGGATACAATAGACACTTTGCCACCTCGGTCTTCAAACTCCGGGTTCCGGGAGCAAAATAAGTTGTATAAACGGTTCAGCTCCTGCTGTAATCTTTTCACTAACTCATCTCTGTATAGAGGGCTGGTATAGTGCATAATGTCCATTGCGCTGCTGTTCAGCATGTCCCGAATCCCACGCACCTTATCTGGAGTAATGGAATCTACCGTATCTCCGCCCAGAGCAAGCTTGGAACGCCATTCCACAGGGAGGAACTCAACATGCTCTGAAGTCTGATTGATAAAGTGCTTCTCTTCAATCTTTCTTGCAGTCTCTCTCATCATGGCTGTATTTTTGATAATTCTTCCTTGATCCATCTTCTGTCCAATACCATGGACAACAAAAACAATGTGACTTGTGTCGACAGGCTTGTCCTCGTACGTAGCTTCTTCAACATAACCTCTATGAAGCCTGGTCCTGCTGCTTGAAGCTTTTGAGAACCCCAACTTTTGGGTAACAGTCCTTGCTATTTTAGAAGTTGTTGCATCGCTGTAGAGATAGACTTCATCCACACTGTGCCAATCGACGTGGCTGCGGCTTAACTTCAAACTGTGGATGGCTTCATAACGCTTTCTTTTAGCACATGGGGCGCTTGTGCTCTCGTTATATCCTCTCCAATTGAACAGGAAAGGGAGGGAGAAGGGAGCAAGGTGGTAGATAACATCCTTGTGGTCCACGGGTTTTGCCACTTCCAGGTCAAAGTTGTCATGCATCTGATGACCCCTAAAGCAGGTGAGATGTTCCTGTTCAATCAAGTTGCTCTCATCTTCATCGAGAGGTTGCCACGTGCCATCAATGAACCACTGACCTCGCATCACAGGAATTTTATCGTTCTGGTTCCAGTAGACTGGATAACACTCCCCCTCGGTGACATCCACCTCGTGCAGGCTGCTCCTCACACACACAGGCTCGATCTTTACCACATTCCCGATGTTCACCAGGTCTAGGCCGGCGGCTCCCGACTCCCCATCTCCCGGCACGGCTGCTTCTCCATCCGGGGCAGCGCTGAGCTCCAGCAGGCGGCGGTAGGCTATCTCGATGCGCAGGGAGTCGTAGCCGATGAACGGTTTCCTGCTCTAGGATATTTTCTGGAAAGAAATTTTCCCATTTCACTGTAAAAAAAAAAAGAAAATGCTCAATGTTAAATAATATGGAAAAATTGTCAGAATTGTTTCATCTTAATAATCAGCAGTCTGATAATCTATAGGACTGAGGGGATGATGTACATCAGTGGGGGGCATGGTTGTTGATGTGAGGTCAGGGTGTAGCTAGCAGAGAGCCAGGCCACACACCAAAAGGCCAAGAAGATGGAGAAGAATCCCAATCCATTGGTCTCCATAAAGTGAGAAGTCGCCAATAAATTAGAAAATCGCACTGTGTCAATTCACGGAAAGAAAGACCGGGTTGCACTTTCCTGCAGTCCCTGGCAATCTCCCTATGTGTTTCACCGCCATCTAAACAAGATCCTCCTAGAACCGCCCGCTGTGATATCTACAACAGAATAAAATAATCAAAATAATCAAAACAGGATGAACAAAAAAATTCACTGAAACAATCAACAAAATAACATTTATTTCCTTAACAACATGCCACATACATGTACATGGCAGTCGTTAAGGGGAAGTATGGAGCGAGATCACGGGCTGGGGTCGCTCCATACTTAGCGGGTAATGGCTGTGTAATATAGCCAACACCGCACTGCAACGGACAGAATCAAATATCACTTTGATTATTCCCATTTAACCCCTTAGAGGCCACAGTCAATCACGACCACAGCATCTAACACATTAGAATGAGAGGGGCGACCCCCTCCGACGTGCCATTGTCCCCCCACGATGCTATAGCGGGATGGTTATAATGGCAGCCTGGGGGCCTAATGAAGGGTCTGCCATCTTTGTTCTCCGGCAGGGCTTTATAGGTGGCTGTAAGAATCACAATATACTGCAATACTTTACTATTGCAGTAGATCGTGTGAGCGATCGCTGGGTCAAGTCCACTAGGGGGAAAACTCAACAGATTTTTAAAAAAGTTAAATTCCCTCTTCCCATTTTTTCCGTAGAGTAATGTTAACAAAATATAAATTAGCATAACTGATATCGCCGCGTTTGCAAAAGTTCAAACTATTACAATCTGATGTTATCTAACCCACTGAACACAGTAAAAAAAATAAAAAATCTTTAAAACACCCAAATTGCTGTTTTTTGCTCACGTTAGTTTCCCCAAAAAATAGAATAAAAACTGATCAAAAAGTCGCACCCCAAAATGGTAACAATAAAAGCTCGCCTCGCAAAAAATAAGCCCTCACATCGCTCAATCTACAGAAACATAAAAAAAGTTATGGCTCTCAGATTTTGGCGACGCAAAACTAATTTTTTGAATAAATAGTTTTACATAAGAGGTAAAACATGAAAAAACTATAAATTCGGTATCGCTGTAATCCGTAGAATAAAGTGAACATGTAGTTATTACCGGACGATAGACGCTGTAAAAACAAAAGCAAGGCAGGAAATAATAAACGAAAATGGAAAAAAACGAAAATTGGTCGTGTCATTAAGGAGTCAAATCAAGAGAGGGAGTGAGGGAAAGACGCCAAGCTGCAGGGTCCAAAGTGGAAGAGGATGAAGGGCATTACTATCTTCTGGGAGCTCTATAGCCCCCTACCATGTGATCACTGGCCAATCCCTGTAGATCATGATGAAGTGATGCCACCCCCCATTTATTTATTCTTAAAGTGACCCCGCCAGTCAAAGCTCCCAACCGTATGCCCCTGGGGAGCTGAAAAGCTCTATACAGTGATCTGCATGTACTATAATTATTAACACCTTGATGTTGCACCCAATTTTGTCCTTTAAGCTGCAAATATTTTTTTTCGCTTTTGTCTCCCTTTATTGTGACCATGAGCATTTAAAGGAGCACTCCACTTTATTTATTTTTTTGCACCCTCCATTTGTGCATTCGTGTTTCAGTGGGGAGCTGGGTGTAGAAATACTTACCGATCCCTGGATCCTGTCGTTTTTCGGTTCCAGGGCCGCGCACGTGATCTTCATTCTGACCTGGTCTGGAATCACTGCTGTTTAGAAAACCGTAAGTCAATGCATTCCTATGGAGCCTCGTTCTGGCCTCGTCCTGGCCTTGCTGGCTTCCATAGGAATGCATTGAGAGTCTGATTTCCGGTTTATTCAAAAGTACCGTGACTCCAGACAAGTCAGAGGGAAGATCAGGTGAGCGGCGTTGGACCCGAAAAATACAAAATGCGGGGATCGGTCAGTATTTTGCACACATATATATTTTTTGGGGATATTTATTTAACTTTTTTTAAATTCTGTTTAGTAGTCCCCCTAGTGGACTTGAACCAGTGATCATTGGATCGCTCACACGATCTACTGCAATACTAACATATTGCAGTATATCGTGATTCTTACAGCCACCTATGAAGCCCTGCCGGAGAACAAAGATGGCAGACCCTTCATTAGGCCCACCAGGCTACCATTATAACCATTGGCATCCCGCTATAGCATCGTGTGGGGACAATGGCACGTCGGAGGGGGTCGCCCCTCTCATTCTAATGCGTTAGATGCTGTGGTCGTGATTGACTTTGGCATCTAAGGGGTTAAACAGGCAGACTCAAAGTGATATTTGATTCTGTCCATTGCAGTGCGGTGTTGGCTATATTACACAGCCATTACCCGCTAAGTATGGAGTGACCCCAGCCCGTGATCTCGCTCCATACTTCCCTTCAACGACTGCCATGTACATGTATGTGACATGTTGTTAAGGAGTTAAACGTCATTTTGTTGATAATTGATTCAGAGTTTTTATGTTCATCCTGTTTTGATCATTTTCTTCTGTTCCAGACGTCACAGCGGCGGTTCTAGGAGGATCTTGTCTCTACCGTTCGTGAAATCACCCGGAAACAACTGGAGCATGCCCATCGCGCCTGCAATGTTCTGGCACCCAGGGTGACCTGTTTATCTTGCAATGTGTTTATCCAACCAGCGGACATAATAATAATAAAAGCTGGGGCCGACCCCCACTTTACCCCACATCTTGGTCTGAGTCCCAGTTATTTCATATAAATGTTAGAGGTTGTGTTATATGGGGGTGATGCCTTCATTGGTCCTGTCAGTCTTCTTTTACCAAATGTAATCCCCTGTGATACAATGCTGTCACCCAAAACAACATGGAAAAATCAATGGAGGGGGGTAAATAGTTTTTATTAGCACAGTATAACAGATGACCTTACATTGACCTCTGTGAAAAAAGACGCTAAAATGTCACTACATCAATGACTTATGTTCTGGGGTCTGCGAAGCGCATAGCAGATTATAAGTTCATAGCAGATACTAAACCATGGCAGCTCCAGAGCAGAACTGACCTTACTGTGACATCACGATGACATCACTGAGCTATGATGTCACAGAGAGCTGAGAATTTGGGAATTCCCCTGACAGCAGCAGAACTGACCTTACTGTGACATCATGATGACATCACTTAACTATGATGTCACAGGGAGATGATGGGAGGTTATAAATATTCCCCTGACAGCAGCCCGGTCTTTCTTTCTGTGAATTGACACAGAGTGTGATTTGCTAATTTATTGGCGACTTTTCACTATTATGGAAATCAACGGACTGGGATTCTTCCCCATCTTCTTGGCCTTTTGGTGTGTGGCCTGGCTCTCTGGAGGCTACACCCTGACTGTGATCAAGGACCATGCCCCCCCACTGATGTACATCAGGTAAGATGGAGAATTACACGACTCTTATTTTATAGTTTGGGAATGTATAAGGTAATTACTTAAATATGGAGGAAATATCTAAGTAACAAAATGGCTTCCATTACCCAGAGGGGCTGCAAGAGGACAGAGAAACGCATCCCCTCATCCCTATAGATTATTATCAGACTGATGATTATTAAGATTAAACAATTATGAAAAATTTTCGATATTATTTAACATTGACTTTTTCTTTTTCGTTTCACAGTGAAACGGGAAATTTCTTTCCCGAAAATATCCTGTTTAGAATAGGATTCGTAGGAATGGCCATTGCCTGTAAGTAAATATCACAGAAGTGATTATAATATGTTCTTACTTCTGGGGGATGGCGGGTTATTATAAAATGTCTTATATCTGATTATATTACTCTGGGGTCAAACCTACATTTATTTTTATAAAAATGTGATTACTACGTCAGTGAGAGACGCAGGCCGGTTGCTAGGGACACATTGCTGGACAAGACTGTGGTTGTTAGGTAGTGTTTCCCTAGCAACCAGACTGTCAGACATGACTCAGACTTGGCATCAGTCCCGCCCTGCCCCCATCTCAGCCTGCAGCAGTAATCAGATTATTCTAAATAATAAATAAAGTTTTGTTAATCTCAATTGATAATAATAGTCCGGATCAGACGATGCAGATAAATGTTCCCGTCCATTATTGTAGGTTTCTTGTTGGGTTTAGCGCTTGGTCCGCGCTTCATAGATGTTATTAGGTTGTTTTACACATGGTACAGTATTTATTTGGCTCATTTTCTCTTTTTCAGCTCTGGGTCTGACGTTTCTACATTACAAGTTCATCATGCTCCATGCTGAAGCCTTTGGGCCTCGTCAGACCTTGGTTCAAAAGATCCTCCTGGCAATTGGATGGTCATCATGCGTTGGGACGGCCATGATGGCTATGTTTTCGGTAAGTTAATAAATGTTTTATGTTAATAGGGTTGTCCCATCTGCCCTAAATAGGGACCCGCTGGCAATCAGCTGATCACTGTGTTTCCGGCAGCTGAACCCCTGGTGATCATGATCAGCGGTTATCACCGTGTGGCCACACATTAAAGTGGTATTACATGGCTTATACCAATGAATGGACGACCATGTAGTAGATGTGTGTCTGCTCCATCTAACAGAGAGGAGTCCCAAGCAGGAGACCAACCTCTATATCCATAATGTCTCTGTGGTTATTATATCAGAACACGTTATTTAGGATTTATTGGGAAGTTCTGAGGGTAAGTTAGTGATTAGTTCCATAAGATTTGCTGTAACCTCTGTCTTCTTGGTTTCTAGACCTACCGTTATCCAATGACTCACCGGATTTGCGCTTTCGTTGCATTCGGGTTTGGCAGCCTTTACAACCTTTGGCAGTCCATACTCCTCTACAAAGTGCCCGAAAGCCGAAGAGTCATCAGCCATTTCAGACTGGCGTCCTGTATAATGGCCGTGACCTTAGTGGTTTTCTGTATCCTTTCTTAAATAATATTTGAATGGAATCCAACCGTACTTGTCTTTAGGTTCACATGTAGGGAACATCAGATCCTGAGGTGATCATTTCCCTTTATTTTCTGATCTCCGCCGTCAGATGGCGACATGCTGGTGTAACACAGCGCCATCTGGTAACATTGTTCAGCTTCAGGAAGATACTGAATAGAAAGCAGCGGTACTGTCCTTGCTATACTGTATATTTATTATATTAACATTTATCTTACATAAAAGTGTAGTAAATTGTATAGGACACTTACTAAACATAATAAACGTTATTTTCCTATATAATAACCCACCAGTCATTGGAAGTAGGGTATCCGTATACACCTACCTGTGCGCTGGAGATCAATGTGTAAAGGTATGTACAGTATATCTCATACATAAGTTATTGACATGCTGAGCCGCTGGTACAAACCAGTGAACGTAAAATTCCTTTAATCCGGCACTAATGAGATTATCAATAATTCTGGATCATTGTATAGATTTTATTTGCACCCCTAGAAGCCGTTCTATAGGAAAACAATTGGACCTATAATCTTTGTGCTTATTCTCAGCATCATGGTAGTCGTGACGTCCGCAATGTAATGGATGTGGTGTGACATGACAATGGGTCAGGTCCGTTTTGGCATCGCCGTCAGTCACATGACTCCATGCAATAAACATGAATGCAGCAAAACCTCGGCCCTGGTGGAAAGTTCTTGTTTTGTGCAACTTTTAATGTATTCATTTTGATATTTTTTCACAGATCATTGAAATGACAGCAAAGATCATAGAGTGGTCGACGTTGGTCCTCATGCTGGTGAATGTATTGAGCTACTATCAGAATATGCAGGTCAGTAGACGTCACCTCATTATCACCTCGTATACCGGACCTCGTAATAACATTATTATTCATCTCTACAATCATGGGGTTTATAATGTGGATATGTGTTTCTTTTCTTAGAGTTTATCTATAACAATTACCCAAAAAAGCTTCACCATCTCCAAGAGGGAGAAGAACCAGGACTCTGGAGTATAAAGAGGATCATCGTGGACGGTGACGTGAGACGGTTTCATCAGACCACACAGATGCCTGTCTGTTTTAAAGAAACACTATGGGCCGGTCACTAACGGGTTAAAAGGGGATCCCGCCCCATAAATGTGAGGAAATAACCAGTCCACTACCCACCCTCTGCCCCCTTGGACCTTGCCCAGACAATGATGACTACTACCACTGGGTTCAGCTGTTATGGTCACTACTGTCTCCATTATCATCTAATAATGTTTTAGAAATATTAGAAGATTTGTCCATATAGTTACAGATTTACTTTCTCTTATTTCCAGTTTTATACAATGATGTGGAATGGCGCGCCACAGCCAAGCAGTTATCACATCCCAAACTGCAGAAGATCTGGAGATGGCGACCAAGTGCCAAGATATCCACCATCTCCGACCTATCTCCCATATATCATCTTACATCAGGGAGGACGAACTACAAGAACCGTTTATAAACAGTGGACACTAGAGGTGGAATGGCACGTCACAGCCGAGCAGGAACTTCTCTGGGAACATCCTAAACTGATGAACTCCAGAGATGGCGACCAAGTGCCAAGACGTCCATCAGCTCCAACCTTTCTCAAAAAAAAAATCTTACAAATGGGGAGAAAGAACTACAAGAACCGTTTATGACCAGCGGACTCTACAGCGAGGTGGAATGGCACGTCACAGCCGAGCAGGAACATCTCAAACTGCAGAGGCTCCAGAAATACAACCAAGTGCCGAGACATCCACCACCTCCAACCTTCCTCCCAAATATCATCTTACCACAAGGAGAAAGAAGCAGCGGACTGTTTACTATCCTCATGGTCCTTGTTTGTTGGCTTATAAAACGGTTTAGTAAAGTCATTTTCTACCACCTGAAACCTGTTTTTGTCTTCATTACTGTCAATAATAATAATCCTGAGTCTTCCATAGATCTGTCCTCATGAACCTGGAGGAATAAGAACGTCTCAATGTTATTGTAGCAAAATTCTGATTTATGAAAAAAATAAATATATATTTTTTACACTATAAGGCTATGTTCACACGGAGCATTTTGCAGGAGGAATATCTGCCTCAAAATTCAGTTTGGAAGTTTGAGGCAGATTTTCCTCTCCCTGCACGCCGATTTCCGCGGAGTTTCTCGCTGCGTTTTTCACCCGCGGCCATTGAGCGCCGCGGGCATAAAACACAGCGGAATACGCTTTCTCTGCCTCCCATTGAAGTCAATGGGAGGTCAGAGGCGGAAGCGCCCGAAGATAGGGCATGTCGCTTCTTTTTCCCGCGAGGCAGTTTTACTGCTCGCGGGAAAATGAAGCCGACGCCTCCCACTGTCGGGCATAAACGTGCGCAGGGGTCTGGAGGAGTAGGGGGGTCCAAGCTGAATTCTTGCACCAGGGAACATGAGCCTTAGCTACGCCCCTGGGTGAGGTTATTAATGGGTGAGGGTCCTGAAGGGCATCCAGTGCACACTGACTGTTAGGGGAGAAAGGTTTAAATGCGGTTTTAATTTATGGGCAGGTTGTGAAGGGGTTAATAAAGTTTTCTCCTCTTCCATTATCTCTAATTAGCATATGGGTGCAACATATAAAGAAGCTTACCCTTCTATGCTGTCTGAGGGTACTGGCCACACTCATGGGCCAATAGAGAGAGGTTTTGTACTGGACTTTGCCCACAAGCAAAGGGCTTAAATTGTCTTCTTTATAGTGCGCCTTCCTCTTTCCACTGGGATCCTGGAGGCGAGTTTTGAGGTACCGCTGCCCTGTCCAGAACAGAGTGCCATGGCTGCTGCTGATGGTGATTTAATGATAGCCTTTAGGGCTCGTATCCTAACAGAAGGGGAAGGTTGGCTCAGCCACTTCATTGATCAGACGGCTTCCCCACCCACTTCTATTGATTTTCCACACACTTTCTATTACCGCTGCGGTGATGCAGCAGAATGCTCAGGAACCGGTCATACCGATGACGACTCCGGTGGTCCCCTTACCATCCCCATCCACTTCAACTGGTACTGGTGAGTTCCCATACACTGGGGCCTGGGGTGCGTGGGGTTAATGACTCTGAGGTATTATCCACCTTAAAAGCTGTCTTAGGGGCCGTTCACATATGTCCGGTGTCAGCTTCAGTTTACCACCCGGTGTGTTGAAGAAAAGCAGGAGGCAAACTGATGCTAGAACGGATGCCATAGCTTTCTATGGGATCTGTTCTGGCACAGGGCATATCAGTTTTGGCGCCGTACGGTGCCGGACCTCCCTGGGAGCTGGATCCCATGGAGGTCCGGCGCCGTATCCTATCTATTTTAATTGTGGTCGGATGAACGCCAGGTGCTGCCGCATCCACCTTTCGGCAGCACCCGGCGGGAAGGTGGTCGTGAGCTAGGAGCGGAATCCTCTGTCATAGTATTGCTGGGGATTCCGCTCTAGGTGGAAAGCCTGACGACTACCCTCCCCCCGTCCCGGATTCAACGGGACAGTTCCGGATTCCGGGCGGTGTGCCCGCTGCTCTGTGCGCCTGGGGGTATGTCTAGCTGTCAACTGTGATCAGGTCCCTGCTTGAGAATTAGTTCAGAGTGGAGGAGCAGAGGGAGCTCCTCCGCTCGCCGAGAATTCCCCTGGGCACAGCGCTACTTTAACTCTTTCATGCCAACAATCTGTATAGCCACGTCCTTTTCGTACATACCCTGTGCAGCCAGGGCGTGAATATACAGATCACTGTTCCAGCCGGCATAGCGCTGTGAAAAGCGCTCGGACGCCGGCTGTGTCAGTGTCTGCGGCTCCGTGCAGCGCCGACGTGAATTTACAGTGGGTGTTAAAAGCGCGATCCGTGTGTCTCAGAGTAGTGCTGACACCCGGATTACGCTGTTATCCCCTGCCTCTGGTCCCGGAGACATGACCGGAACCTGATTGGTTCAGGTCCCGATCATGTGATCGCAGGGAAAGTTTGTTGTAGCAACAAACTGGAAAGTTTGTTGCTACAACAAACTTTCCCGAGGACCGATTGCGGGTGCTGCCGTCAGTTGCATGGCAAAACCGGAGGCCATACAACAGTCTGCCATTCTACGGACCAGCTGATCCTCATAGGCTTCCTGTCAGTGTGACTGTCAGCGTCACACTGACAGTTTATAATACGTTACACTACCTATGTAGTGTAATGTATTATAGCAGCCATCAGTGCTGCAGGTCTTCAAGTAAAAAAAAAAAAAGTAATAAAAATGTTTTATACAAGTGTAAAAACAAGTTATAAGCTACAAAAAAAGCTTTTTTTCCTATAATAAGTCTCTTATTATAGGAAAAAAAATAAACCGTTAAAACAGTACACATATTTGGTATCACCGCATTCGTAACGCCCCCAACTATAAAACAATGATATTATTTTTCCCGCACGGTGAACACCGCAAAAAATAATTAAAAAACAATACTAGCATCACTTTTTTTTTGTCAATCACCCCTCCCAAAATATAGAATAAAAAGTGATCAAAAATTCGCATGCAGCCCAAAATAATACCAATAAAAACTACAACCCGTCCCGCAAAAAACAAGCCCTTACACAGCTTTTTTGGACTGAAAAATAAAAAAATTACGGCTCTCAGAATATGGTGCCACAAAAAATATATAATTTTATAGAAAAGTGATTTTATTGCGCAAACGCCACAAAACGTAAAAAAACTATATCGCCGTAATCGTACCGACATGCAGAATAAAGTAAAATGTCATTTATAGCGCACAGTGATTACTGTAAAAAAAAGGACAAAAACATTGTCAAAATGTATGTTTTTTTTTGTCACTTTGCTTGCCAAAAAAATCAAATAAAAAGTGATCAAAAAATCACATGTACCCTAAAATGGTACCAATGAAAACTACAGATTGTAACGTAACAAATAAGCCCTCACACGGCTCCGGTGGAAAAAACAAACAAACAAGTTCTGGCGCTCAGAATATAGCGACAGAAATTGTGCAGAGTGTCCAAAAGCGGATAAGATTGGGCACCATTTATCAGTGCGACACCGGCCACAAATCTATGAGTTTTTTATTTACCCCCTTATTATGCCCTGATGTACTCTGCCCAGCTTACTTATACCCCCACATTATAAACTGAAATACCAGCAAAACCCCAAACAGAACTATTACCAAGCAAAATCTGCGCTCCAAAAGCCAAATCCCTTTCTGAGCTCTGCCATGGGTCCAAACAGCAGTGTATTACCACATATGGGGTATTGCCGTAATCGGGAGAAATAGCTTGACAAGTTTTGGGGTGCTTTTTATTCTTTATTCCTTGTAAAAATTACATTATATTTTTTCAGAAAAAAAGTAGATTTTAATTTTCACAGACATATTCCAATAAATATAGCAAAAGACCTGTCTGGTCAAGATGCTAACTATACCCCTAGATAAATTCCTTGAGGTGTGTAGTTTCCCAAACCACTTTTGTGGAGATTCCACTGTTTTGGCACCACAAGACCTCTTCAAACCTGACATGGTGCCTAAAATATATTCTAAAAAAAGGAGGCCCCAAAATCCACTGGGTGCTCCTTTGCTTCTGAGGCCGGTGCTTCAGTCCATTATCATACTAGAGCCACATGTGGGATATTTCTAAAAACTGCAGAATCTGGGCAATAAATATTGAGTTGCATTTCTCGGGTAAAACCTTCTGTGTTACAGAAAAAACGGTATTACACATTAATTTCGCCAAAAAAATTAAATTTGTAAATTTCACCTCTACTTTGCTTTAATTCCTGTGAAACGCCTAAAGGGTTAATAAACTTTCTGAATGCTGTTTTGAATACTTTGAGGGGTGCAGTTTTTAAAATGTGGTGATTTATGGGGTCTATCTAGTACATAAGGCCCTCAAAGCCACTTCAGAACTGAACTGGTCCTTGACAAAATATTCTTTTGAAATTTTCTTGAAAATGTAAGAAATTGCTGCTAAAGTTCTAAGCCTTGTAACGTCCTAGAAAAATAAAATAATGTTCAAAAAACAATGCAAATATAAAGTAGACATATGACGGATGTCAATTACCAACAATTTTATGTGATATTACTATCTATTTTACAATGGAGATTACATTTAAAATTAGAAAAATTATAATTTTTGCAAATTTTCTTTAAATTTTGGCGTTTTTCACAAATAAGCTACGAATTTATTGACCAAATTTTTCCACTAACATAAAGTACAATATATCACGAGAAAACAATCTCTGAATCGCTTGGATAGGCAAAAGCATTCCAGAGTTATTACCACATAAAATGACACATGTCAGATTTGAAAAAATGGGGCTGGTCATTGAGGCATCGAGGACCCTTGGTCCTGAAAGGGTTAAGTGCTGTGCTCGGGGGAGCCCTTGACATCATTGTCCATATATGGACAGTGATGTCAGTGGCTACTGATTGAGCGGAATCCCCGTTGCCGATGATCTGGTCGGGGATTCCGCTCCTAGGGGAAACCCCTGAGGTTACTGTCTATATATGGACATTGATGTAAGGGGCTCCTCCTGGAGTGGAATCCCCGGCCAGAGTCGGCAATGGGGATTCCGCTCAAGGAGTAGCCGTCAGCGATGCTTTGGCCGGGGATTCCATTTAGGGAGTAACTCCTGACATCACTGTCCATATATGGACAGTGGCGTCAGGGGGTCCTCCGAGAGGGAATCCCCGGCCACAGCGTTGGCGATGCTCTGGCCGGGGATTCCTCTGCTGGAGGGAGCTTCAGTGGTGCTATCTACAGGGGAAGGGGGATAGCACTATATACAGTGGGGGTGGCGCTATCTACAGGGGGACGCTATGTTGCACAATCTACATGGGGCGCTATGTGGCACAATCTACATGGGGCGCTGTGTGGCGCCATCTACAGGGGGCTGTGTGACATCATATACAGGGGGTACTGTGGCATTGTATATAATGACACAGTACCCCCTGTATATATTGGCGCAGTACCCCCTGTATATAGAGGGCATTGCGGCATTATCTACAGGTGCATGTGTGGCACTATATACAGGGGCATGTGGGGCACTATATAAAGGGGGGTGTGGCACTATATTAAGAAGTCACTGTGGCATTATCTACAGGGGTGTGTGGCACTATATACAGAGGGCACTGTGGGTATCTGTAAAGGTGCCAAAATCAATCTACTCCTTGAAGATATAGTGAGTGTTTGGCGTCTTTTCAGGCTCCCATGGCTGCTTCGTAGACCTGATCTGAGGTCAGTGGACGGCAGCTGCCTTCTGGGCTCTCTTTTGGCGCCGGCCTTAGCGCTGCACTGAATATGACACACGTGATATTACAATGTGTGTGTCAGACTTCAGTGTAGCGCCAAGGCCGGAGCAGAGAAGGAGAGCCCTGACATGGAACACAAGAAGTATCTAATCTATCATGTATCTAATCTATCACAAACTATGGCACATTTTCAGACCCTGGACCACCTTTTTGGTGAACCATTGTGGTAAAAACGGATGTTAAATACTGATGGTAAGAAACTGATGACAACTGACGCTTTTGTAGTAAAAATTGTGAAAAAGCCTGATGGCGACTCATACGTTTTTGCATCAGTTGTAATCACTTGAGAGACAAAAAAAAACTGATGCTGATGCAACTGATACATATGAACGCAGCCTTAGAGAAGCTCTCCACCCCTAACGCAGTCTCTGCTAGTAAAGCGGCTCCGCCGGTAATGGCAGGGTACATATGCTGGAATATTACAACATCTGCAGCTGAATGCTGGAGGAACTATCTCTCACAGACAGTAGATGGCGCTGTGGTAACTATTAGTTGTTATCCCTGTGCAGCTCCTCTGGTGATGATGTGTTATCTCTGGTATTCTCCATCTTGATGTTGTTACTGATGTCGGTTGCTGTCTGTCCCAGTCTTATTCTCCCACAATGTCTGACTGCTGCTGAAAGCTGCAAATACTGCAACAGGTTCTGGGCCCAGACGAGGAGCAGAACAGCTCAGTGACCCGACTGATAGCAGGAATCACCCCGATGTCTCACCTCCTGAATACAGGAGACATATAAGGAAGATGGCGGCAGCTCAGAGCTGACACTGACAGCCGCCAAACTGAGCCCTGACAATCACCAGCAATGGAAGGTTAAAGTGGAAATGTCACTATCCAGAGAGGACGTGTGGGGGCCATTACTGCAGGGACCAGAAAGCAATTATCAGGACTGGGACCAGATAAATAGACAGGGACCACCATAAAGTTATTATACTGTATACCCCTAGATTGCCCAATGCCTGAGATCCTGGTTAGGTAGCAATGACACCTCTCATTTAGAATTTGGTAGGTAGGTAGGGTATCCCCACTCTTAAATACAGCAGGGTCACTGGTGGACGCTCCGCTCCTATTGTTCAGTTGAAATATAAAAAAAAACAACTACGGTCATCAGACCTGTCATCGCCTGTCATCAGACCCGTCATCGCCTGTCATTGCCTGTCATCAGATCTCTCATCGGCTGTCATCATCTGTCATCAGACCTGTCATCGCCTGTCATCAGACCCGTCATCGCCTGTCATTGCCTGTCATCAGATCTCTCATCGGCTGTCATCATCTGTCATCAGACCTGTCATCGCCTTTCATCAGACCTGTCATCGCCTGTCATCAGACCTGTCCATCGCCTGTCATCTGACCTGTCATCAGACCTGTCATCGCCTGTCATCAGACCTGTCATCGCCTGTCATCAGACCTGTCATCAGACCTGTCATCGCCTGTCATCAGACCTGTCATCATCTGTCATCAAACCTGTCATCGCCTGTCATCAAACCCGTCATCAGACCTATCATCAGACCTGTCATCGCCTGTTATCTGACCTGTCATCAGACTTGTCATCGCCTGTCATCTGACCTGTCATCAGACCTGTCATCGCCTGTCATCAGACCTGTCATCGCCTGTCATCAGACCTGTCATCGCCTGTCATCAGACCTGTCATCGCCTGTCATCAATCAGACCTGTCATCAGACCTGTCATCGCCTGTCAGAAACTGACTCTGAACCCCCCATCAGCGCGGATGAGTCGCAGGTCCTGCTATGCCCGGATTATCACGGGTAGCTGCAGATAATTATAGCCCCAAGTGCCTGATTTTACAGCCTCCTCAGGTATCAATTTGATGCCACAGGTTCGAGGCCATTGATTCGAGCAACGTATCCACATCAGACATGACAGCGCTGCAAAAGCTGCACTACAGCTCCAGTCTGAACAGCAGCTTATTTCTGCTGAGGAAACGGTATAAAATGAGACCCAACATAGAGAAAGATATAAATGCAGCGCTGGAGGCGGCACAACATGAAAAGAACGTTACATTATAGGTATCGCCGCGTTCACAACGGCCTGAACTATGAAAATATCGCATTATTTACCGCACGGTGAACACCGTAAAAAAATAAATAAAACACAATGACAGCATTTTATTTTTTTGTCGTCTTGTCTCAAAAAAAATGTAATAAAAAGTGATGAATAAGTCGCGAGTAACGCAGAATTGCACCAATAGAAACGACAGTTCATCACGCATAAAACAAGTCCTCCCGCAGCGATATCAACCGGAAAATAAAAAAGTTACGGCTGTCAGAAAATGGCGACACCAAAACAGGATTTTTATTGTGGGAAAATAGTGAAACGTAAAAAAACGATATAAATTTGGTGTCGCTGTAATCGTATCGCCCCGCAGAATAAAGGTCACATGTTGTTTATACCGCACGGTGAACGCTGTAAAAAAGAAGAAACAAAACCGCGCTAGAATTGCTGTTTTTTGGTTTCCTCATCTCCCAAAAAATATAATAAATAGCGATAAAAAAAATTGTATTTACCCCAAAATGGAACCAATAAAAATGACAGCTCGTTCCCCAACAACCGATCCCTCGCACAGCGCCGTCACCGGAAAATAACACGTTATGACTCTCACAACGCAATCACGCTGAATGACGGCCCAGACTCATATTTTAGGTCCAGTCGTTTTTCACTAATTACCCCACATCATCATTTACTGGACCCCACAGGTGACCCCGTAGATGCAGCGGAGATGAGGAAACTTTAGGGCCTTGTGCGGCTTATAGGACTAATGAAGAAGTCACATATAAGGCGATACTGGAGCGCAGATATTCTGTATAATCCCCAATAATCCCGGCCTGTGCATGAAGTGACCCCACCAATCCATGGATATTCACCCCATTATTACATCATCCTATTATACCCTGATGTACTCCGCCCAGCTTACATATACCCTGATGTACTCCACCCAGCTTACATATACCCTGATGTACTCCACCCAGCTTACATATACCCTTATGTACTCCACCCAGCTTACATATACCCTGATGTACTCCTCACAGTTTACATATACCCTGATGTACTCCGCCCAGTTTACATATACCCTGATGTACTCCACCCAGCTTACATATACCCTGATGTACTCCACCCAGCTTACATATACCCTGATGTACTGCCCAGCTTACATATACCCTGATGTACTGCCCAGCTTACATATACCCTGATGTTCTGCCCAGCTTACATATACCCTGATGTACTCCGCCCAGATTACATATACCCTGATGTACTCCGCCCAGCTTACATATACCCTGATGTACTCCGCACAGCTTACATATACCCTGATGTACCCCGCACAGCTTACATATACCCTGATGTACTCCTCACAGCTTACATATACCCTGATGTACTGCTCACAGTTTACATATATCCTGATGTACTCCGCCCAGATTACATATACCCTGATGTACTCCGTACAGCTTACATATACCCTGATGTACTCCGCCCAGCTTACATATACCCTGATGTACTCCGCACAGCTTACATATACCCTGATGTACCCCGCACAGCTTACATATACCCTGATGTACTCCTCACAGCTTACATATACCCTGATTTACTGCTCACAGTTTACATATATCCTGATGTACTCCGCCCAGATTACATATACCCTGATGTACTCCGCACAGCTTACATATACCCTGATGTACTCTTCACAGCTTACATATACCCTGATGTACTCCTCACAGCTTACATATACCCTGATGTACTCCGCCCAGCTTACATATACCCTGATGTACTCCACACAGTTTACATATACCCTGATGTACTCCTCACAGCTTACATATACCCTGATGTACTCCGCACAGCTTACATATACCCTGATGTACTCCGCCCAGCTTACATATACCCTGATGTACTCCACACAGTTTACATATACCCTGATGTACTCCGCACAGCTTACATATACCCTGATGTACTCCGCACAGCTTGCATATACCCTGATGTACTCCACCCAGTTTACATATACCCTGATGTACTCCTCACAGCTTACATATACCCTGATGTACTCCTCACAGCTTACATATACCCTGAGGTACTCCGCCCAGCTTACATATACCCTGATGTACTCCGCACAGCTTACATATACCCTGATGTACTCCGCCCAGATTACATATACCCTGATGTACTCCGCCCAGCTTACATATACCTTGATGTACTCCGCCCAGCTTACATATACCCTGATGTACCCCTCACAGCTTATTTATACCCTGATGTACTCCGCCCAGGTTACATATACCCTGATGTATTCCTCACAGCTTACATATACCCTGATGTACTCCACCCAGCTTACATATACCCTGATGTACTCCACCCAGTTTACATATACCCTGATGTACTCCGCACAGCTTACATATACCCTGATGTACTCCGCACAGTTTACATATACCCTGATGTACTCCGCACAGTTTACATGTACCCTGATGTACTCCGCACAGTTTACATATACCCTGATGTACTCCGCCCAGTTTACATATACCCTGATGTACTCCGCCCAGTTTACATATACCCTGATGTACTCCGCCCAGCTTACATATACCCTGATGTACTCCGCACTGTTTACATATACCTTGATGTACTCCGCACAGTTTTACATATACCCTGATGTACTCCGCACAGTTTACATATACCCTGATGTACTCCGCACAGTTTACATATACCCTGATGTACTCCGCACAGTTTACATATACCCTGATGTACTCCGCCCAGCTTAAATATACCCTGATGTACTCCGCACAGCTTACATATACCCTGATGTACTCCGCACAGCTTACATATATCCTGATGTACTCCGCACAGCTTACATATACCCTGATGTACTCCGCACAGTTTACATATACCCTGATGTACTCCGCCCAGTTTACATATACCCTGATGTACTCCGCACAGTTTACATATACCCTGATGTACTCCACCCAGCTTACATATACCCTGATGTACTCCGCACAGTTTACATATACCCTGATGTACTTTGCCCAGCTTACATATACCCTGATGTACTCCGCACAGCTTACATATACCCTGATGTACTTTGCCCAGCTTACATATACCCTGATGTACTCCGCACAGTTTACATATACCCTGATGTACTCCACCCAGCTTACATATACCCTGATGTACTCCGCCCAGTTTACATATACCCTGATGTACTCCGCACAGCTTACATATACCCTGATGTACTCCGCACAGTTTACATATACCCTGATGTACTCCGCCCAGCTTACATATACCCTGATGTATTCCGCACAGCTTACATTTACCCTGATTTACTCCGCACAGCTTACATATACCCTGATGTTCTCCGCCCAGCTTACATATGTCAATACCTATACCAGACTGTGAAGACTACTAGTAAATCCAAAAAATGAGCGACACATAGCACAAATTATGTACCATGACAGTATAAAACAAACTTTATTGAAATGCAAATAACACATTGGCCATGAAGAGATAAAAACAGTATTGCACACAATTTAAAAAGGAGAGTGTGGAGGAACTGCGTAAATAATCCAAGTTATAAGCTAACACAATATAAACATCCTGTGATGTGGTAAAGTGCAGAGGTCTACATCCAAAGAGGATGTGTAATGAGTCAATTTGTTAAACTGCTGAAGAGGCTATAGATATACTATGCACCTAACCAAAGAGCACAACATTGTGCATACGTGTGAAAATACACGGCTACGACTGCACAATTGCACCCAAAAATTGCCCTACTTCATAAATTAAGAAGACTGCACAAACCCGTGGATTGCATGATGGATCTCACACAAGATAACTCCACACTGACCGCCCCCGACGCGCGTTTCGCCGTCAGCTTTCTCAAGGGGTATTGACTACTGGGATAATGGTCACTTTAAGTATGAGATACAAAGGGAGGGGATTATGTCAATGTCCAATAGACACAAAGTGTGCACAGCATATGGGCATTATAATCACAGGCAAGGTTACACCTACCATGCTGCAGAGATCAGAGATGTGGACAGATGAAAGGAGCTGCACTCGTGTTTGCGGACGCCATTATGCCTCCGTTGCGCATGCGCACCGGCGTTCATCCGAGCGCCGGAAGTCATGCCCATAGACATCAGCCGCATCGGAGTACGCACTGCGCGTGCGCGCCACAAAAGAACTAAAGGGAGGGACTGGCGTGGCCATACTTGTTATGTAGGGAGAGGTCAGTGGCCATCTTAGAGCCTGGCAAATATGCCAGAAGCCCAAACAAGGGACAATAGACGTATGCAAGCTAGGGATGCCGTATACATCGCTGAGACAGTTCACCCCGAAGGAGTAGAGACCATGTCTCAGCGATGAAACACAGCTGGCAAAGTTTAAAATAATCCCGAATACCAGGGTATATCCCAAGGCAGTTCATACATACTTTCTAGACGCCTATAGCACGCGCATAAACATCACATATGAATATACATAAATACATATATGTGCATACACCAACACAAATATAAGAATCTATACTTTACACGCATATATATATATCAATATAAAGAGTACCATACACTTTAAAAATTCACTTTCATTTACAATAAAAAACCATAATGGTAAAGATATATATTCGTGTATGCATAAGTATTGAAAATAAAAGAATAAATAAATAAAGTGAGGATAATAGACAGAGAGTGAATACAGGTGAGTGAACACGCGTGCTCGTGACAGTGATAAAAAGAGAAAAATACAAAAGAAATAAAATATGTGAGAAGAGATGAGGACGGCACCTGAAAAACATAAAACCGCTGTTACTCATACACAAGTCTTACACACATTTTTTATGTGGATCATTGTATAATGTGCTGTATAAGTCGACAAAAATAGGGACCTATATGAAAGTGTCAAAATACAGATCGTTGTAAAATGTGTTATATAAAAGGAGAAAAAATATACTTATCTGTGTACAGATATAAAAACAATATATGAAATAATAAATATGTAGTAACCTGAAATCCATCAATGTAGATGGTCTAATACATAATAATATATCCAACAATAAACATGGATTGACCTAAAATCCATATGTGTAAAAAAAATATACTACATCATTACATATCCAATAATAAATATTTTGTGGAATAAAGTGCACATGTGTAAATATGATGTCATAATGAATTTGTTTCATAAAACATAAAACAAGTGAATTTGTGCATATTCAATATATATATAATATGCTATAGGGCATAAACATGAGCATGTAAATATATGAATTAGTGCACCCATAGTTCCATGTAATACTAAAAATATAAATAAGGTCGGTACACAAAGAAATATAGTATATACATGAAATAGATATGATATCGTGCAGAAATACAGACATACCAATATATAACTGAATATACCAATAGGCATATATAAGAATAAAAATAGAGCCGGTACGCATAAAAGTACCAATACCTACCCCTTGAGAAAGCTGAAGACATACCGAGACGCCAAATCCATATATAGAAAAGAAAAACAAGTATATAAATGCGTATACATAAGGTAACACTCCCATGCATACAGAGGGCCCGCATGTGGTAATAACCAACAGGAGAAAGGGGGAACAAGCCCACAATTTCCAAAGTTGAACATCATAGACAACCTCCACTATAGAACTGGACGAATGGACCATAGGTATCCATAACACCTGTAGAAAGATTAAGAATTTATTGGAAGATGGTATCAGATAATCAAAATATTCCAACCTGAGTGTACATGTTACACCAACAAAAAATTGCCTTACATATACCCTGATGTACTCCACCCAGCTTACATATACCCTGATGTACTCCACACATCTTACATATACCCTGATGTACTCTGCACAGCTTACATATACCCTGATGTACTCCTCCCAGCTTACATATATCCTGATGTACTCCACCCAGCTTACATATACCCTGATGTACTCCGCACAGTTTAAATATACCCTGATGTACTCCGCACATATTACATATACCCTGATGTACTCCACCCAGCTTACATATACCCTGATGTACTCCGCACAGATTACATATACCCTGATGTACTCCACCCAGCTTACATATACCCTGATGTACTCCACCCAGCTTACATATACTCTGATATACTCCGCCCAGCTTACATATACCCTGATGTTCTCCGCCCAGCTTACATATACTCTGATGTACTCCTCACAGATTACATATATCCTGATGTACTCCGCACAGCTTACATATACTCTGATGTACTCCTCACAGCTTACATATACCCTGATGTACTCCGCCCAGCTTACATATACCCTGATGTACTCCGCACAGCTTACATATACCCTGATGTACTCCGCCCAGCTTACATATGTCCCCACATTATAAATTGAAATAACAGTAAAACCAAGCAAAATCTGTGCTTCAAAAGCCAAATGGTGGTCCAACTGAGCCTGGCAGTGTGCCCAAACGGCAATTTATGACCACATATGGGGTATTACTGTATTCTGGAGAACCTGCTTAAATATTTATGGGGTGTTCGTCTACGATGGTACAAGCTGGGCACAACACATTGGGCACTGAAGTGGCATATCTGTGGAAAAGGGCAATATTCAATCTGCAACATCTATTGTGTACTAATTTTTGCAAAACACTTGTGGGGTCAAAATGCTCACTACCTTCTAGATGAATTCCTTGAGGGATGTAGTTTCCAAAATGGGGTAAGTTTTTTGGGGTTCCACTGTACTGATACTATAGCTCAATGCAACATGGTGCCAAAAAACGAATCTTGTAAAATCTCCACTCCACATACTAAATGGCGCTCCCTCCCTTTAGAGCCATAGCCTTACCCTGGAGAGAATGCTTTACAAACGTTGAGGTACTTTTCTCCTCTAGTCCTTGTGAAAATGCAAACTTTTGGGCTAGAACTACAACTTTTCTCAAAAAAAAATGTCAATTTTTTTATTTTCACATCCCAATTCTAATAAATTCTGCAAAAACCTGTGTGGTCAAAATGGTCAAAATGCTCACTACACCCCTAGATGAATTCCTCAATGGGTGTAGTTTCCAAAATGGGGTCTTTTTTGGGGTGTTTCCTTTGTTTTGGCACCACAAGACCTCTTCTAACCTGACATGGTGCCTGAAATATAATTTAAGAAAAGGAAGGCCCTAAAATCCACTGGGTGCTCCTTTTCTGCTGAGTCCGGTGTTTCAGTCCAGTACCCCACTAGGGCCACATGTGGGATGTTTCTAAAAACTGCAGAATCAGGGCAATAAATATTCCGTTGTGTTTCTCTGGTAAAAACCTTCAGTTTTACATGATAAATCTATTAAAATGGCATCTCTGCCCAAAGAAAATGGAATTTGCAAATTTCCCTTCCACATTGCTTTAATTCCTGTGAAACGCATAAAGGGTTAAGAAACTTTCTAAATACTGTTTTGAATACTTTAAGGGGTGCAGTTTTTAAAATGGGGTGATTTGTAGGGGTTCATAATATATAAGGCCCTCAAAGCCACTTCAGATCCGTTCTGTTCCCTAAAAAAATAGGCTTTTGACATATTCTTGAAAATGTGAGAAATTGCTGCTAAATTTATAAGCCTTGTAATGTCCCAGAAAAATAAAGGGATGTTTAAAAAATGATGCAAACATAAAGTAGACATATGGGAAATGTTTAGCCAACTGAGCAATAAACCCAAATATATCAGTGGTCCTAGTGACTAATAACTTAGACCAAAAAAGAAAAGAACAGTCACGACCAAATAATTGAAGAAATACAAAAAATCCTTTATTAAACTCAAATAGACAAATGCAAGCAGACAACATAGAACATATTAAAATAGCGTAACCCTCGCAAAATCAAAGATGGAATCAGAACACTAGCGCAGCAGGACAACCAAATAGTAATCCGGAAAAATGATCCCCCAAAAATGCTAAAGTGTCTAAGTAGTTTTCAAGCAGGCAATAAGTATAAAACTTTTGCACAGATAGGCATATACCAAAAAATAAATGTGAATACAATCAAGATAATGACATATGAACAGCAATATACATACACCTGCAGAGTACGGGAATAGTCATTTAGTCCAAAAGTGGCTGCGGCGGGAAGGGGTTAAAGCTACAGAGACAAAATATCAAAAGAAGGAAAGAAGAGAATGTTTCAGGTGCAACAAACAGGGACACCTAAAGAAGGACTGTACAATATGGAAAGCAGAACAGCAGAAACCATTTCCAAAAGGGACTAAACAAAAGGTCAAAACCACAATCTCTGATCCACGTGCAGATAATTGGAACGGCAGATTTATAGGGACAAATGGGGGCAGCAGAAAGGAAGAACAGAACTCTGATGGAAATGATCAGATGCATGCTGACAGATCCTGGATTACCTGAAAAATATTGGTCCCTAGTACATTTTATGGGTAGGCTAAAATTCCGCCAATACCTACCCAGTAAGAGGGCAAGGTATGGGATAAAAATGTACAAACTGAGCTAGAGCAGCTCAGGTTTTGGGTTTATGAAGGGAAGGACTTCAGGATTGAACCCCAGAATCCCCCCCCCCTCTTGGAGCTCCAACATTACGTGAATAACTTCTACATCAGCATCCCACTATTTAAATGCCTCTCCACCAGAAATACTGCAGCCTGCGGCACGGTGCGCAATAACCAGAGAGGCCTCTCTAAACCTCTGATTGGGCAACATGTCAAAAGGGGTGCATTATGCAGCGAGAAAGTGTTGTTCGTCAAGTATAAGGACAAGCGGGATGTCCTTCTCTTGACCACAATACATGGAAACGGCAGAACCCCTGTCCCTGTACGAGGTGCCACCACGGTGACCCACAAGCCAGATTGCATCGTGGGCTATATATAATAAGTACTTGGGAGGGGTTGATCTCTCAGATCAAGTGCTGAAGCCGTATAGTGCAATGCGGAAGACAAGGGTGTGGTACAAAAAGGTGGCCGTTCCATTAGTACAGATGGCATTGTATCACACTTACGTGCTATGCAAATGTGCAGGCCGGACAGAGTCATTCCTTAATTTTCAGGAGGAGATTATCAAGGTGCTTGTGTTTGAAAATCAGGTTGGGGAGGGCCCAAACACATCTGCTGAAAGTGAGGGCGCCCGTATTGTACCAGGGCAACACTTTACCGGCATCGTTCCCCAAACTGCAAAGAAGGGGAGATACCAAAAGAGGTGCAGAGTGTGTAGCAAAAGTGGCATAAGAAGGGTCACCACTTATCAGTGCAAAACCTCCCCCCTGAAAAAACGGGTCTGTGCATAAAGGTGTTTCCACTGTTTTGGGCCCTCGGGGGCTTTCAAAATGTGACAGGGTGCCGCAAACCAATCTAGCAAAATCTGAATGCTAAATAGAGCTCCTTCCCTTCTAATCCCTGCCGTGTGTCCAAATAGTAGTTTATAACCACATATGGGGTATTGCTGTGCTCAAGAGGATTTTCTTTATAAATGTTGGGGTGCCTTTTCTCCTTTAGTCCTTGTGGAAATGAAAATTTTTTAGGCTTAGCTAAATTTAATCGTAAAAAAATGTAGATTTTAATTTTCACAGCCTACTTCCAAAAATTTCTACAAAAATCCTGTGGGGTCAAAATGCTAACTATACCCTTAGTTAAGTTCCTTGAGGGGTGTAGTTTCCTAAATGAAGTCACTTTTGGGGGTTTCCACTGTTTTCTCCCCTCAGGGGCTTTGCAAATGCGACATGGCCTCTGCAAACCATTCAAGCTAAATTTGAACTCCAAAACTCAAATGGCGCTCTTTCCCTTCGGTAGTTTCCAAAATGGGGTCACTTTTGGGGGGTTTCTACTGTTTTGGCACCACAAGACCTCTTCAAACCTGACATGGTGCCTAAAATATATTCTAAGAAAAAGAAGGCCCCAAAATCGACTAAGTCCTCCTTTGCTTCTGAGGCCTGTGCTTCAGTCCAACAACTTCAGAATCTGGGCAATAAATATTCAGTTGCGTTTCTCTGGTAAAAATTTCTGTGTTACAGAAAAAAATGGATTAAAACTGATTTTCTGCAAAAAAAATTACATTTGTAAATTTCACCTCCACTTTGCTGTAATTCCTGTGAAGCACCTACAGGGTTTAGAAACCTTCCTATAATCTATTTTTAATACTTTGAGGGTTTAGGTTTTGATAATGGGGAGTTTTATGGGGTTTTCTGATATATGGGCCCCTCAAAGTCACTTTAGAACTGAACTGGTCCCTAAAAAATAGCCTTTTGACATTTTCTTGAAATTGTGAGGAATTGCTGCTAAAGTTCTAAGCCTTGTAACGTCCTAGAAAAAGAAAAGGATGTTCAAAATACGATGCCAATCTAATGTAGACATATGGGGGAAGTTAACTAGTAACTATTTTGTGTGGTGTTGCTATCTGTCTTATAAGCAGATACATTTACATTTTTACACATTTTCTCAAAATTTTGGTGTTTTTTACAAATAAACACGGAATGTATCGACCAAATTTTACCATAGGATCGAAAACCCAGGGTAGCCAAAACCATGAATAATTGCATACCGGCCTTTTCCGTTATGGGTTGTGTCATGGGTCAGCACCACCCTGAACGCTGTTCGGAACTTTTCATTTACATGGATAGCATTTATAGTGCTTATAAGTCACATGGCGGTTCCACATGGTGGCTCATCAGCTCCTTTTCCTCAAGGGTCAGTGGCCGTCCGCAGGCCTGGTGCATGCTGGTTATTCAATGAAGGCCATTGTAAATTTGCAGGATTATGCAAATATAAGCATTGGTGCTCCGCATGTGGAGGTCCACACACAGCATCTCGTGGTTCCCGCCCAACACATGAGACACCTTCAAAGCAAAATGCTCAATGTGACGGAAAGGACCCCAGTGAGCGAAACCACGATGGGGCCTTGGCTAGATAAGTATCCTGACAGAGCAGCGGCAGCACAGTTACGTTTTGGTTTCTTTATCCCATTTAACCTAAGCAGCCATTCTTTATTTGTGGACAACTTGAAATCGGTTAGGGAGCAGCCGGAGGTCTTAAGGGAGAAGTTGGCAAAATAAGTATCTTTAGATAGAATCGAGGGTCCTTTCGTCCCTAACCTTCGGGTTTCTCTGTTGGGAGTGGTCCCAAAGAAGGAAGTCGGTAAGTTCCGCCTTATACACTATCTTTCATTTCCTAAAGGTCTTTCGGTAAACTATGGGATTTCGTTGGAGGATTCCTCGGTCTCTTACGTTTCCTTTGATCGTGCAGTTGCGCTGGTCAGGGAGCGCTGAAATCAGATATAGAATCAGCTTGTAGCTTGCTGACAGTACACCCAGATTGATATCACCTATTAGGCTGTTTCTATGAGGATCACTATTATTTTGATACTTTGTTGCCCATGGTCTGTTCCATATTGTCGCTGCAGAATTTAGTATGTCCATTAACGTTGGACATTATCTGCATTTGTCTATGAGCTCCAAATTAATTAATGAATGCTCTCTCAATGGTGGATCTGAGAGAGGCCGGCCGGAGAGACCAGGACACGCAGCTTCAGTGTTCAAACGATCTCTGCCCTAGGGGGCGGATCCATCTTTATTTATAGGAAAATGAGAGTAGGTGGTGACCTCATACTTGCAAACATAAACATTCTATATATGGTAATATCCCAAAACTCCACATATGGTATAATGACAGGAAAGGTGTAGGCTTTGGTTTCAGCCAATCATCTACAATATGATAATGACTCTGATTCAGCCAATAAGAATTATTTCAATGCATTATAATAATACTTCACCCTCCAAGCCCCAGGTGGCCTGAACCTTGTCCCATGGGAAGGACACACATTTCAGATACACAAGTTAATTTGTCTCTACTTCCTATCTCACTAGAGAATGGAGACTGCAGATAAGTTTAAATTAATTAAACAGAGGGCTTCTTCCAAGGCTGAGAGATGGTAAACAGTCATTGTCCATTCGGCCAAGGCTATTTGATCTGCTCCTTAACTGGTTGCCGACACAGGACGAGTATGCTCGTCCTGAGCGGCGAGCACTTCGCGCATTAGGACGAGCATACTCGTCCTGTGTGACAGCCGTCCCTGCGCGCGTCTGTGCGCGCGATCGAGAGCGGGGCAACGGCTGTAATACACAGCCACGGCCCCGCTCTGACAGCGGAGAGAAGAGAAACATCTTCTCTCCGCTGTTAACCCTTTGAACGCCGCGATGACAGCTGATCGCGGCGTTCAAGGAGAGGGGACTGCACATTGATCGCGTCACAGAAAATAACTGTGACACGATCAAAGCCCACAACTCATATGGCCAGACAGCCCAGGGTCCAGTGAAGGACCCCAGGGCTGTCTGAACATATTTCCTGTTGTTAGGGCATACTGAGGTATGCCCTAACAACTGCCTGTGTACGATCAGTAACAGGCTAATGTATTGGCATATAGATCTATGCCAGTACATTACAGTTACAAAATAAAAATCAAAATGATAAATCCCTTTATGGGATTAAAAAAAAAAGTTAAATGAATGTAAAAAAATAATAATGGTAAATAAATAAATAAAAAGTTAATAAAATACACAGAAATACAAATTTTTTATAATAAATCAACTTTTTAAAATATAAGTCCCAAAACATGAAATAATATAGACATATTTGGTATCGCCACGACCGTAACAACCTGTACTACAAATGTATACCATTATTTATTATGATCGGTGTATGGTGTAAAAAAATAAATATTAAAACTGCTGCGCAACTGCTTTTTTTCTGCATTTTAATCTAATTAAAAATTTATAGAAATTAAACGATAATGTATTTGTACCAAAAAATGGTACGTACATAAAGTACAACTCGTCCCGCAAAAAACAAAGTCTCATACAACTACGTCGTACAAAAAATAAAAGCGTTATGAGCGTCGGGATGCAAAGAGGGAAATGTAAAAAAAATTGCTCTGTCCTCAAGGCCAAAATTGGCCGTGTCCTTAAGGGGTTAAAAGAGTAATAAAACATTCAATTCAAGAACACAACATAGAATTGCTTCAGGACATCTGCTGATATTTACTTTTTACTTATTAACCTCAAGATGGCTCCTTCAGGCCAAAAGATAGATTCCAATGATCCAAAATGGATGCCTACCATACAAGATGGAGTCCATGTAAAATGTTATCTTTTTAAACATATTCTAATCACCTTCACAAAAGCAATATATGTTCACACATATAAAGATAATTAAAATATTTTTGACAATATCATGTCACTATTTCGAGATGTTTAGCTCATTTCTGTAATGGGTGGTAAGATATGAGACTGGTTCACGGTCAGCAATTCATTATTCAGACGATTTCTTATTTGTCGCCCCAGCAGATGAGGATACCGGCCATCACATGCTAAAAACATTTCAATTCTTCATATCTCGTTTTGGCGTCCCTCTTTCTGCAGAAGAAACCGAAGGTCCAATAACAAGGTTGTCCTTCCTCGGCATTGAAATTGACACCATAGAAATGGTTTTCAGGTTACCTGAAGAAAGATTAAGAAACTTTTTAGCTTGATTGAAGGATTTTGTGGAGTAGTAAAAGTCACTACTGGGTCTTTTGGTCTTTGCTTGCCGTGTCATTCCAATGGGAAGGATTTTGTCCGCTTATCATTGGCTACTCGAGGAGTTAAATTAGCTGGGCATCGGATTCGTCTCACCAAACCCTTAAAAGCGGACCTTACCATATGGGGTAGTTTTCTTTCCAACTATATCTTTATATCCAAGTATATATACTATATACTTTCCAAGTATATCTTTCCAAACATACATGTTTCAGGTCAGGAGAAGGCAACAATGCAGAATTATCATTATACACAGATACTTCGGGCTCCTGCGGTTTTGGAGCAGTTGTTTGCCCTGCTTGGTGTATCATCCTGGCCTGCAGCGTGGCATGCCGCCGGCCTTTGTCGGAATCTTACTTTGCTGGAACTTTTTCCAATCATTGTGGCAGTCGAAATCTGGGGACCAATGTTCAAAAATCGACATATTTGTTTCTAGTCCGACAACGCCAGTGTGGTTGCCGGTATTAACAGTCTGTCTTGTTCTTCACTATCTGTTATATCTTTATTACGTGACTTAGTTTTGCGCTGTCTACAACATAACATTTATTTTAGATCAAAACATGTTCCTGGTCTTAATAATGTTGTTGCTTTTTCTCTCTCACGTTTTCGCTGGCACGAATTCCAGGCTTTGCTGCCCAATACGGAGAGGGTCCGCATCTCATGCCCAAATCATTTATGGGAGTTGGTGGACCTCAACTGATGTCTCTCGTCAGTTCATCAGTAGCGCCTGCTACGTGGCAGAGAAACGCTAAGGCGTGGTTGGAGTGATTACAGGTCGTGAAAGGTCGCAATATTTCTTCTTCGGATAAGTTATGTTTAGAGGTAACAATTGAATATGTTCTATCCTTGAGGGCTTTAAACATATCTGGCACAGCCGCACAGAGACGTTTATCTGGTATTGCTTTTTATTTTAAGTCACTGGGTTGGGGGGGGGGGGGGGTGTCACCAAATGCTTTTTAATTACCCAGACTGGAAAAAGTGTCATATTCGTCAGGAATCACGACGGCCAATTTCCTATCCCTTGCTTTGCCGTTTTGTAATGGCAAGTCCAAAAATGTGCTCATCTCCATACGAGACTTTATTGGCCCTCAGTTTCAGCCTTGCCTTCTTTAAAGGAACAGTGTCATCACAAATAATTTTTTTATATGTTAAAGATGTTAGTGCCTTAATATAAACGTTTATTTTCATTTGTGTGTTTGTGTTTTACTGTTTCTTATTTTTACACTTTTTTTTCCCTATGGGGGCTGCCATTTTTTGTTCCATTTCTGTGTGTGTCGATTAACGACACACACAGACATGGAACACGGCAGCCACAGTCCCATAGGGACTGTGAACGGCTCCCGTCCCATTGACTGCCGTGTACGGCGTCTGTGTGGGAACTGCGCATGCGCCGCTCCCACACAGTCCTATTCGAAATTGGCGCCGTCCGGCGCCATTTTCCTGTGGACCGTAAGTCGCGGCCGGACAGTAATATTACTACTTCCGGTCGCGGCTTCCGGACTTGTGCACATGGAACAGCGGCAGCAAAGGGAGCGGACGGGCCGGAGGGAGCCGCGGCGGCAGGAGCAGGTAAGAGATTTCAATGTATGTTAGTGTTTGTGTGTGTTTACTACTGTATGTAAACCTACTACACTGTGGGTTACCTCAAAAAATGGCGACACACAGTGTAGGAGGTTAAACCTTTCAAACCCCTCGTTTATCCCGGCACTAGCCAGGATAAAGGAGGGGGGGATGCTGAGAGCTCACTAGAGCGAGAGCTTTTAACCCAATGTTGCAATGCTGCAATTTTAGGGGACTAGCTCCAAACAGCTCCATCTAGTGACCAAAAATGGGTAGTATTATAAATTTGAAAAAATTTATAATATTTCCTGACTCGCGAAAAAAATAAAAAAAATTTGAACAATGTTTAATCACCCACACACTAAATGTTTAAATTTTAAAAAAAAAACATGTTTTTGGGGCGACACCATGCCTTTAAGCCTTTAGAATCAGTGAATTATTACCTCCTTCAAAAAAAAAGCAGGGTGGCTTACAGCACACGGATGTTATCATAACCGCTGAGGCTGCTCGATTACGGGTACGGGATCTTACGGGTACGAAGATCTAAGACTGACGTATTTGGCCACGGTGTTTGGATTCACCTGCGTGCCACCCAGGGCGCGGTCTGCGCCATGCGTTTACTTTCTGAGTATTTACTCATTCGTTTCCATTACTCCCAGTTCCTAGTACATATGGATCGCACTCCCCTCACTATTTATCAGTTTAGAACAGTTCATAATAGTGACACCTACTGACCCCAATAATAGTGACAGCTACTGAGCCTAATAATAGTGACAGCCACTGACCCCAATAATAGTGACACCTACTGACCCCAAAAATAGTGACAGCTACTGAGCCTAATAATAGTGACAGCTACTGACCCCAATAATAGTGACAGCTACTGACCCCAATAATAGTGACAGCTACTGACCCCAATAACAGTGACAGCTACTGACCCCAATAATAGTGACAACTACTGACTCCAAAAATAGTGACAGCTACTACCCCCCAATAATAGTGACAGCTACTGACCCCAATAATAGTGACAGCTACTGACCCCAATAATAGTGACAGCTACTGACCCCAATAATATTGACAGCTACTGACCCCAATAATAGTGACAGCTACTGACCCCAATAATAGTGACAGCTACTGACCCCAATAATAGTGACATCTACTGACCCCAATAATAGTGACAGCTACTGACCCCAATAATAGTGACAGCTACTGACCCCAATAATAGTGACAGCTACTGACCCCAATATGAGTGACAGCTACTGACCCCAATAATAGTGACAGCTACTGACCCCAATAATAGTGACAGCTACTGACCTCAATAATAGTGACAGCTACTGACCCCAATAATAGTGACAGTTACTGACCCCAATAATAGTGACAGCTACTGACCCCAATAATAGTGACAGCTACTGACCCCGATAATAGTGACAGCTACTGACCCCAATAATAGTGACAGCTACTGACCCCAATAATAGTGACATCTACTGACCCCAATAATAGTGACAGCTACTGACCCCAATAACAGTTTACAGACTCGAACAATAACACCTTATTTATGGTGAATGATGAAGGGCATAAAAAAACTTAAAAAAGCAATAAAAATAAAGATAGATTATTGGAGGACTCCACTTATTTTTTTTTATTGCACCCTCCATTTGTACATTGGTGTTTCAGTGGGGTGCTGTGTGCAAAATACTTACCGATCCCCGCATTTTGTATTTTTCGGGTCCAAGGCCGCTCACCTGATCTTCCCTCTGACTTGTCTGGAGTCACGGTGCTTTTGAATAAACCGGAACTCAGGCTCTCAATGCATTCCTATGGAAGCCAGCAAGACCAGGACGAGGCCAGAACGAGGCTCCATAGGAATGCATTGACTTCAGGTTTTCTGAACAGCAGTGATTCCAGACCAGGTCAGAATGAAGATCACGTGCGCGGCCCTGGACTCGAAAAACGACAGGATCCAGGGATCGGTAAGTATTTCTACACCCAGCTCCCCACTGACACACCAATGCACAAATGGAGGGTGCAAAAAAAATAAATAAATAAAGTGGAGTGCTTCTTTAAATGCTCATGGTCACAATGAAGGGAGACAAAAGCGAAAAAAAATAATTGCAGCTGAAAGGACAAAATTAGTTGCAACATCAAGGGGTTAATAATTATAGTACATGCAGATCACTGTATAGAGCTTTTCAGCTCCCCAGGGGCATACGGTTGGGAGCTTTGACTGGCGGGGTCACTTTAAGAATAAATAAATGGGGGGTGGCATCACTTCATCATGATCTACAGAGATTGGCCAGTGATCACATGGTAGGGGGCTATAGAGCTCCCTATAAGATAGTAATGCCCTTCGTCCTCCTCTTTGGCCCCTGCAGCTTGGCGTCTTTCCCCCACTCCCTCTCTTGATTTGACTCCTTAATGACACGTTTTTTTTTCATTTTCGTTTATCACTCCCCTTCCTTGCTTTCGTTTTTACAGCGTCTATCGTCTGGTAATAACTACATGTTCACTTTATTCTACGGATGAATATGATTACAGCGATACCGAATTTATCATTTTTTCATGTTTTACCACTTAGTTTTGCGTCGCCAAAATCTGAGAGCCATAACTTTTTTATGTTTCTGTAGATTGAGCGATGTGAGGGCTTATTTTTTACGAGGCGAGCTTTTATTGTTACCATTTTGGAGTACATGCGACTTTTTGGTCAGTTTTTATTCTATTTTTTGGGGAGCTAACGTGACCAAAAAACAGCAATTTGGGTGCTTTAAACATTTTTTTATTTTTTTTTACTGTGTTCAGTGGGTTAGATAACATCAGATTGTAATAGTTCGGACTTTTGCAAATGTGGCGATATCAGTTATGCTAATTTATATTTTGTTTAACATTACTTTAGGGAAAAAATGGGAAGAGGGAATTTAACTTTTTTTCAATTCTGTTTAGTAGTCCCCCTAGTGGACTTGAACCAGCGATCATTGGATCGCTCACACGATCTACTGCAATAGTAAAGTATTGCAGTATATTGTGATTCTTACAGCCACCTATAAAGCCCTGCCGGAGAACAAAGATGGCAGACCCTTCATTAGGCCCCCAGGCTGCCATTATAACCATCGGCATCCCGCGATAGCATCGTGTGGGGACAATGGCACGTCGGAGGGGGTCGCCCCTCTCATTCTAATGTGTTAGATGCTGTGGTCGTGATTGACTGTGGCCTCTAAGTGGTTAAATTGGCATAATCAAAGTGATATTTGATTCTGTCCGTTGCAGTGCGGTGTTGGCTATATTACACAGCCATTACCCGCTAAGTATGGAGCGACCCCAGCCCGTGATCTCGCTCCATACTTCCCCTTAACGACTGCCATGTACATGTATGTGGCATGTTGTTAAGGAAATAAATGTTATTTTGTTGATTGTTTCAGTGAATTTTTTTGTTCATCCTGTTTTGATTATTTTGATTATTTTATTCTGTTGTAGATATCACAGCGCGCGGTTCTATGAGGATCTTGTCTAGATGACGGTGAAACACATAGGTAGAGCGCCAGGGACTGCAGGGAAGTGCAACCCGGTCTTTCTTTCCGTGAATTGACACAGAGTGTGATTTGCTAATTTATTGGCGACTTTTCACTATTATGGGGTTCAATGGATTGGGATTCTTCTCCATCTTCTTGGCCTTTTGGTGTGCGGCCTGGCTCTCTGCTAGCTACACACTGACTGTTATCAACAACCATGCCCCCCCACTGATGTACATCATCCCCTCAGTTCTGTAGATTATCAGACTGCTGATTATTAAGATGAAACAATTCTGACAATTTTTCCATATTATTTAACATTGAGCGTTTTCTTTTTTGTTTTGCAGTGAAATGGGAAAATTCTTTGCAGAAAATATCCTGTTTAGAATGGGATTCATAGGAATGGCCATTGCCTGTAAGTAACAATCACGGAAGTGATTATAATAGTCTCTTCATGCAGCAGTAATCAGATTTTTCTAAAAAATAAATAACGTTTTGTTCATTTCAATTGATAATAATTGTCCGGATCAGACGATGCAGATAAATGTTCTCGTCCATTATTGTAGGTTTCTTTTTGGGTTTAGCGCTTGGTCCGCGCGTCATAGATGTTATTAGGTTGTTTTACACGTTTTGCACGGTACAGGATTTATTTGGCTTATTTTCTCTTTTTCAGCTCTGGGTCTGACGTTTCTACATTATAAGTTCATTATGTTCCATGCTGAAGCCTTTCGGGATCGTCAGACCTTGGTTTAAAAGATCCTCATGGCAATTGGATGGTCATCATGCGTCGGGACAGCCGTGATGGCTACATTTTCGGTAAGTTAAAAAATGTTTTACATTGATGGGGTTGTCCCATCTTCACTAAATAGGGACCCGCTGGCAATCAGCTGAACCCCTGGTGATCATGATCAGCGGTTATCACCGGGTGGCCACATCATAAAGTGGTATTACATGGCTTATTCCAATGAATGGACGACCATGTAATAGATGTGTCTAATAGAAAGGAGTCACAAACAAGAGACCAACCTCTATATCCATTATGTCTCTGTGGTTATTATATCAGAACACGTTATTTAGGATTTATTGGGAAGTTCTGAGGGTAAATTAGTGATTAGTTCCATAAGATCTGCTGTAACCTCTGTCTGCTTGTTTTCTAGACCTACCGTTATCCAATGACTCACCGGATTTGCGCTTTCATTGCATTCGGGTTTGCCAGCCTTTACAACCTTTGGCAGTCCATACTCGTCTACAAAGTGCCCGAAAGCCGAAGAGTCATCAGCCATTTCAGACTGGCGTCCTGTATAATGGCCGTGACCTTAGTGGTTTTCTGTATCCTTTCTTAAATAATATTTGAATGGAATCCAATTGTCCTTGTCTTTAGGTTCACATGTAGGAAACATCAGATCCTGAGGTGATCATTTCCCTTCATTTTCTGATCTTGCCCGTCAGATGGCGACATGCTGGTGTAACACAGCGCCATCTGGTAACATTGTTCAGCTTCTTGCAGGAACATACTGAATAAGAAAGCAAGCGGTACTGTCCTTGCTATATATGTATTATATTAACATTTATCTCACATAAATATGTAGTAAATTCTATAAGACACTTATTAAACGTTATTTTCCTATATAATAAATTACCAGTCATTGGAAGTAGGGTATCCGTATACACCCACCTGTGCGCTGGAGATCAATGTGTAAAGCTATGTACATATTTTATTTGCGCCCCTAGAAGCCGTTCTATAGGAAAACAATTGGACCTATAATCTTTGTGCTTATTCTAGGCACCATGGTGATCGTGACGCCCGCAATGTAATGGATATGGTGTCACATGACAATGGGTCAGGTCCATTTTGGCATCGCCGTCAGTCACATGGAGTATACAATAAACATGAATGCAGCAAAACCTCGGCCCGGCTGGAAAGTTCTTGTTTTGTGCAATTTTTAATGTATTAATTTTGATATTTTTTCACAGATCAGTAAAATGACAACAAAGATCATGGAGTGGTCGATGTTGGTCCTCATTCTGGTGAATGTATTGAGCTACTATCAGAATATGCAGGTAAGTAGACATCACTTTCTTTGTCCCCTTAAACATCTTATATGTATATAACAGATATTTATCTCATCAATGTTTAACCTTTTGGGATTTGGGTTTGGCTGGCGCTGCCCTTTTGGTGCTCTCCACATAGGTATAGTACTTTAAGCTCTGTTTTCTTTGCAGATTCTGGGAGGTCCACCAGCATGGACTTCAAGGCCAGGGAAAGATCCTGGTTGACCAAACTAGACTTGGTCTTTAAAGATGATCCCACAGTGGGAGATCCCGACACCCGGGGTAATATACCTGCTATCAAAAATAATCTCAGGTCACTGGTTCACAAGCGGACTAAAACATGGTGGAATAAGGCCTTTTTGGAGAAGTATCTACAGAGAGGTCTTATACCCAGAGGACTCAGGATTCAGGTATTCCCGACCCTCAACAGTTTGGACGAATGCTTTGTCTCCCGGTGGGAGGACACTTGCAGGACATCATCCCAAACATTTATGGAACTGTTGATTGGTCTGGATAAGCAGACACTTGAGATGCTTAATGCTGAGATCGAAAAAACGCAGACTGAACTCAAGACCAAGTTGAGTGATGAGGAGTGGATCAATACATTCCAACAACTTGACCTGGAGATGGACAAATGGGAGAAGAATATTCAAGACATCAAAAGTCGGAAATTCCAACGAGACCTAAACGACAAATTGACAAACCGTATGTACAGGTGGCAATATCCCAAACAATTCCGTATGGATGGGAGAAGATCTCCCTCCGTGTCATCAGCGAGCTCAATGTCAGAGCCTAAAGAGAATGCGCAGAGAGGCAGGACACGGAGTGGTATAGATTATAGGAGACCAAACACGTTTAGACAGAAGACTCGGCAAAGAGGTAGGGGTAGCGAACAACGGATGCAGACATATAACTATGATCCATCCAATAGACAAAGAGGAGAAGGCTGGCGTAATCCAACGGCCACCCAACTGCCTGAGAATCCGAGAATGCAGGTAATTAATCTGTCTACCCATCAGTTGTCCCCTGTAGATATTGGGGTACTGTCCAAGGGGTTGACTTTTGCACCTTCTTCTCACTTTGACACCTTTACAGCTATAAAGGACTTACACCTATTTGCCAGAGGATTGATCTTCAAAAGATGGTTCCATAGGAAGGAAGATGAGATCTTTGACACACCGGAAGAAAGAGAGGCTTTACAGTCCTTACAACAGCTACTTAAAGAACAACAAAATCCTGAGACAGGTATGATCCCCCAAAATATAAGAAAACGATCTTCCAAATTTCCTCCACTCACTATATGCCCACCGATCGACTTATTTGTTAAACTGGTAGCTCGCGACTTCGAGAGAATTTCCACGGGTATTAAGCATGACAATCTAACCTGTGCTGAACGGAGGAGTCTAAAGAGAATAAAAACTCTCGAGGATACTGTAATTAAACCCGCAGATAAGGGGGGCAATATAGTGATGTGGCCAAGGTCTTTGTATGAACGGGAAGCATATCGACAACTGAGAAACACGACCTGCTACAAAAAGTTGACCTTTAACCCTCTCTCTTCTTTCAGTGGTCTGCTTGATGATATATTAGAAGAAGCTCTAAATGAGGGTACTATCTCTGCGGCCCTCACTGAATGTCTCATGGTACAGGATCCCACAGTAGCATGCTTATACTTATTACCCAAGATACATAAAGACCCCAAATCACCACCAGGGCGCCCCATTATATCTGGAAGAGGCAACTTAAGCGACAACATAAGTAAGTATATTGATGCTATACTGAAACCCATGGTCGAGACCCTACCATCATATCTCAGAGATTCCTCAGATCTCCTTAAAAGACTGGAAGGGATCCAATTAGAACCCAACATGTTGCTAGCTACGTGTGACGTAGAATCCCTATATACCAACATCCGACATCAGGATGGTCTCCAGGCAGTGTCATACTTTCTGGGGATGACTGACAGCAACCCATCCATGTCCCAGTTTATTCTCACCCTTCTAGAATTTGTGCTCACGCACAACTTCTTTACTTTTAACGGATCCTTCTACCTACAGCTCCAGGGTACGGCAATGGGGGCAGCCTGCGCACCTTCATATGCCAATTTGTTCCTGGGGCTGTGGGAGAGGGATCTGTTTCTATCCGACCGGATATCATCAATGGACAAGGTGGTCCTTTGGACCCAGTTCATTGATGATATCTTTATCATTTGGCATGGCACGAGTGATGAATTTGCTCTTTTCATGACAAATCTCAACATCAATGATCTCAATATTCACCTGACTTGGAAAACTAGTGAAGTAGCTATTGATTTTTTGGACGTACTTGTCAGACGTGATAATGACGGTTATATCAGGACAGATATACATAGAAAGGATACGTCAGTCAATTCATATTTACATGCCTCATCTTCGCACCCGAGTCATTTGATCCGTGCCATCCCCATCGGTCAGTTTTTGAGGATTAAAAGGCTATGTTCATCTAACGATGACTTTGAGATACAGGCAAAGAACCTTAAACAACGCTTTCTTGACAGGGGATACAACAGAAGATGTATTAACAGGGCATATGAGAGGGCAAGGCGTTCAACACGGATCCAACTCCTTCACCCTACCACCAAGAGAAATGTGGATTCGACAATCAGGTATGTCACTACCTACCATGACAGGTGGGGGCAGATGAGGAAATGTCTGGCCAAACACTGGTCAATATTACAAACCGATATTACCTTATCAAAGATTCTCCCTGCAAAACCTGCAGTAGCATCGAGAAGAGCAAGGAATCTTCCCGATACCCTTGTCCACAGTTACCACCAACCCCAAAGTATAAAACCAATCTTTGGAGCGTCCAAACCAAAATGGGGCTGTCGCCCCTGCGGAAGATGTATAGCCTGCCCAAATGTGGCTAACAGCGATGAATTTGTGGATTCGACTGGCAAGATGACATACAAAATCACTTGGCCAATCAACTGTGGTACCAAGGGAGTGGTCTACTACGCATGGTGTCCATGCCCAAAGATCTATATTGGTCTCACTAGTAGAGAACTCAAGATTAGAACAAGGGAACACGTGAATAGCATAGAGGCAGCGAGGGGCACTGCCCCAGAAAACATTGAATCATTAAAAACCCTCCCGAGGCATTTCTTTAAGTACCATGGATGTGAATCCAGAGCCCTCAAAGTCAAAGGCATTGATTGTGTAAGAACTGACCTGAGAGGTGGTTCAATAATGAAAAAACTGTCAAAATTGGAATCCAGATGGATCTGGAAACTAAAGACAGTACAACCAAATGGTTTGAACGAAAATTTGGGATTTGCAGCATTTTTATAGAGGTGTCGGGATCTTCCATGGTGTCAGTTTTAATTGTCTAGCAACGATCAAGTTACTGTCGTTTCTAACTTTTATTTTTCTAACTTTTATTTTTAATGTTACAGATGATCGTTTATGAACTTGCTGTGATCTAACATTTAATGACTTCCTGAGACCATAACAACTCCCTCATTCGATCTCTAAACAGTTTATTTTAGGGGATTTACTCAACTATCTTACAACAATGGATATGCAGAAGACCTGGGGATACAATATTAATATGTATGGATATTTTGATATGCATTTTTTAGTGCAATTTTGCACAATTGGATGTAAACATTTTCCTTACCCGCAGGGATTAGTTGAGTGTGTTCCTCACACTATTTTATCATATTATTCAAATATATATAAAAAATTTCTCACTCTATCATTACTTCTATATCACACACATACACATACACATACACATTCTTCACTCACTTTATTTTATTTTTTCCATTCTTGCACGCACACACACATATATCTTATATATACATATATATATTTTTTTGGACACACCTATCCACATATTCTGATTTGGTAGTTTAATCATATATTTACTTATTATATCTAGTCACTGTCACTTATCCAGTAGCACATGCACTTTCATGTCACTTTTATCATTGGTGCATTTAATAGTGCCATCACCATTACGTATTATACACCTCTTCACCATTCTTTGAGCGTATTTGTATGATCATCAGATCCGAATTAATGTCTGTTCTATAAATATATATACACAATATACATTTGATGATTTCTTATATTGGAGCTTGTTATACACACCTGTCCCTCATCATCACAACATCACCACACCACTACACTCCAACCACTATCAAAGCTCTTTTTATTGTGGGCATGTCTTTTTATTTAAATCTGTATTAAAATTATTATATCTACATATGTCGTTAATTTTTAAATTTCTAATGTATTGAGTGTACATATTATATTGTATTTGAACTTTGGCACTTTTGTATATGTGAATATGTGGATGTATGTGTGTGTGTGTGTGTGTGTGTGTGTGTGTGTGTACGTATATATATATATATATATATGTATATGTGTATGTATATGTTTTTATGTATATGTTTGGTTATGTGCTCACATGCCTCGTATAACAATTTATACTTGTATATTCTTATTCAAACCGTACTACAACACTGTAATTATCTGAATTCACTTGATTGCATCTGTCTATGTCTGTTTTGAGAAAACACACGGAAATCTCTTTGGATATGGCACACACGCACACATGCAACATAATTCATATCATCCAATTTATATCATTTTATTTATACTATGAAATTGCGGTAGGGAAAGTAATAGGGACAGTCAAACAAAGAATTAATTGTGACCAATTTAATATTAATATTCATATTTATTTCATTATGACCTTTATTCTTTTATTTTAATTTATTTTATTATATTTTTTCCATCTCCATCTTTATCATATATGTTTTGTTATATTTACATATATATTTCTATATATAATATATTTTATTTCATTTATTCATCTATTTATTTATTATTTTTTTATTTATTCATATTCATTTTCTCCTTTGTGCTATGTGTACCTTGGTCAAATTCATCCAAATACCCTATCATTGATTTTGGCACTTGTGCAATCTGTGCACAAGTGTAATCTAACACATTATATACATATATACAAATTTTTCTTATGATTCGTGTCGCTCCGTCTTCTGCCCAGTGCGCATGCGCGGCCTGTCAGTCTGGGTCTTCGCTGCCTCGGCCGGAGCATCTTGGAGGCGTGGCTCCCGTCTTCCGGGGTCTGAGTTCGTGCCTGGGATGTTGACACGCTGGAACTTTTGTCTGGCTGTCTTTGTCCCTGGCCGGACCAGGCTGCGGGACGCGTGACCCTCGTCTGTGTTCCGGTTCCGGCGGCTGACACACCGGACTGTCGGGCCGCGATACCTTAGTTGTTAATACTGATTTTTAGCAGCCTCAGCTGCCCCCCTTATGTTTTATTGGTCTTGGGTTGCTTAAATGATGCCTCCTTACTTTCTGACACCACCCCCAGACGAAGGCTCGAGGGCCGAAACGCGCGTCGGGGTTGATGCCAGACAGTATTGATTGTGACATGGGTAAGACGTCCTTCTTTATCTTAGAGTCTTTCATTAATTTGGTGTGTTGCTGCTTTCATGCATGCATACACCCGTTGATGCCTATATACATGTGAGTAATACTGTTGCTGCACTCAAACTCCTGCATCCGACTGTGACTAATATTCACCGCTTGTTGTGGTTTTCACCTGTTTACTGGATGCAGGACTGTGTGCACACTTTCTCTATACTCACACTCATGCATCTATTTACTCGTGTAATAGGAACTGTCAATTTTCCCATTTGTCACTTTGTTATCTAATGTATTATCACTTTAACATTGCATATTTCACTGTCCGGTATCCTTTCATACTGTGGCTATCATCTTTAACTTTTAAATGTTTTTTGTTTATTGTTCTAATAAAACTTGTTATTTTTAATCTAACCTTGGTGTGTCGGACTCCGTTTTTAGGTTTATAATGTATTGAGCTACTATCAGAATATGCAGGTAAGTAGACGTCACCTCATTATCACCTCGTATACCGGACCTCGTAATAACATTATTATTCATCTCTACAATCATGGGGTTTATAATGTGGATATGTGTTTCTTTTCTTACAGTTTATCTATAACAATTACCTGGAAAAGCTTCACCATCTCCAAGAGGGAGAAGAACCAGGACTCTGGAGTATAAAGAGGACCATCGTGGATGGTGACGTGAGACGGCGCAGGGGCACAGCAGTGAGGGCATTGCATGGCCCAACCCCCTATCAGAGGACAAGAGCTGGAGAAGAAGTCGTCCGGTCTCAGCCAGGGCTGCGGTCTCCTGCACAACTGTGTCATTATTGAATGTACCGTCCAGTTCTGGCCCGCAGCTGGAGGGTCCGAGCAGGGATGTGGCACATGCTGTTGGTGCCAAGGGGGATCGATTTGATGTTAATCACGCTTCTGCCTTGTCCCTTTTTTCTCTTTCAGGTTTGGCAAAGGAATCATCAAGGAGAGGGAGGAAACACAGATCTGGCGGTGGGCGCAGGCACGGTCGGCGGAGATCGCCCTCGTCATCTTCTGAGCGACAACCCTCCTCTTCTTCTTATCAATATCTACATCATCTTCCCCGCCGAGGACGCAGAGCCGTGCTGATGTCACAGAGAAATGACGAGGGGTTATAAATATTCCCCTGACAGCTGCCCGGTCTTTCTTTCCATGAATTGACACAGTGCGATTTGCTAATTTATTGGCGACTTCTCACTTTATGGAGACCAATGGATTGGGATTCTTCTCCAACTTCTTGGCCTTTTGGTGTGTGGCCTGGCTCTCTGCTAGCTACACCCTGACCTCACATCAACAACCATGCCCCCCCCCACTGATGTACATCATCCCCTCAGTCCATATTATTTAACATTGAGCGTTTTCTTTTTTGTTTTGCAGTGAAATGGGAAATTTCTTTGCAGAAAATATCCTGTTTAGAATGGGATTCATAGGAATGGCCATTGCCTGTAAGTAACAATCACGGAAGTGATTATAATATTCTCTTCATGCAGCAGTAATCAGATTTTTCTAAAAAATAAATAAAGTTTTGTTCATTTCAATTGATAATAATTGTCCGGATCAGACGATGCAGATAAATGTTCTCGTCCATTATTGTAGGTTTCTTGTTGGGTTTAGCGCTTGGTCCGCGCTTCATAGATGTTATTAGGTTGTTTTACACGTTTTGCACGGTACAGGATTTATTTGGCTTATTTTCTCTTTTTCAGCTCTGGGCCTGACGTTTCTACATTATAAGTTCATTATGTTCCATGCTGAAGCCTTTGGGGATCGTCAGACCTTGGTTTAAAAGATCCTCATGGCAATTGGATGGTTATCATGCGTCGGGACAGCCGTGATGGCTACATTTTCGGTAAGTTAATAAATGTTTTACATTGATGGGGTTGTCCCATCTTCACTAAATAGCGACCCGCTGGCAATCAGCTGAACCCCTGGTGATCATGATCAGTGGTTATCACCGGGTGGCCACATCATAAAGTGGTATTACATGGCTTATTCCAATGAATGGACGACCATGTAATAGATGTGTCTAATAGAAAGGAGTCACAAGCAAGAGACCAACCTCTATATCCATTATGTCTCTGTGGTTATTATATCAGAACACGTTATTTAGGATTTATTGGGAAGTTCTGAGGGAAAATTAGTGATTAGTTCCATAAGATTTGCTCTGACCTCTGTCTGCTTGTTTTCTAGACCTACTGTTATCCAATGACTCACCGGATTTCCGCTTTTATTGCATTCGGGTTTGGCAGCCTTTACAACCTTTGGCAGTCCATACTCCTCTACAAAGTGCCCGAAAGCCGAAGAGTCATCAGCCATTTCAGACTGGCGTCCTGCATAATGGCCATGACCTTAGTCGTTTTCTGTATCCTTTCTTAAATAATATTTGAATGGAATCCAATTGTCCTTGTCTTTAGGTTCACATGTAGGAAACATCAGATCCTGAGGTGATCATTTCCCTTCATTTTCTGATCTTGTCCGTCAGATGGCGAAATGCTGGTGTAACACAGCGCCATCTGGTAACATTGTTCAGCTTCTTGCAGGAACATACTGAATAGAAAGCAAGCGGTACTGTCCTTGCTATATATGTATTATATTAACATTTATCTCACATAAATATGTAGTAAATTCTATAAGACACTTATTAAATGTTATTTTCCTATATAATAAATTACCAGTCATTGGAAGTAGGGTATCCGTATACACCCACCTGTGCGCTGGAGATCAATGTGTAAAGCTATGTACAGATTTTATTTGCACCCCTAGAAGCCGTTCTATAGGAAAACAATTGGACCTATAATCTTTGTGCTTATTCTCAGCACCATGGTGATCATGACGCCCGCAATGTAATGGATATGGTGTCACATGACAATGGGTCAGGTCCATTTTGGCATCGCCGTCAGTCACATGGAGTATGCAATAAACATGAATGCAGCAAAACCTCGCCCCGGGTGGAAAGTTCTTGTTTTGTGCAATTTTTAATGTATTAATTTTGATATTTTTTCACAGATCAGTGAAATGACAGCAAAGATCATGGAGTGGTCGACGTTGGTCCTCATGCTGGTGAATGTATTGAGCTACTATCAGAATATGCAGGTCAGTAGACGTCACCTCATTATCACTTCGTATACCAGACCTCGTAATAACATTATTATTCATCTCTACAATCATGGGGTTTATAATGTGGATATGTGTTTCTTTTCTTAGAGTTTATCTATAACAATTACCCGGAAAAGCTTCACCATCTCCAAGAGGGAGAAGAACCAGGACTCTGGAGTATAATGAGGATCATCGTGGACGGTGACATGACACGCTTTCATCAGACCGCACACCCAGATGCCTGTCCGTTTTAAAGAAACACTATGGGCCGGTCACTAACGGGTTAAAAGGGGATCCCCCCCCCCCATAAATGTGAGGAAATAACCACTCCACTACCCACCCTCTGCCCCCTTGGACCTTGCCCAGACAATGATGACTACTACCACTGGGTTTAGCTGTTATGGTCACTACTGTCTCCATGATCATCTAATAATGTTTTAGAAATATTAGAAGATTTGTCCATATAGTTACAGGTTTACTTTCTCTTATTTCCAGTTTTATACAATGATGTGGAATGGCGCGCCACAGCCAAGCAGTTATCACATCCCAAACTGCAGAAGATCTGGAGATGGCGACCAAGTGCCAAGACATCCACCATCTCCGACCTTTCTCCCAAATATCATCTTACATCAGGGAGGACGAACTACAAGAACCGTTTATAAACAGTGGACACTAGAGGTGGAATGGCACGTCACAGCCGAGCAGGAACTTCTCTGGGAACATCCTAAACTGATGAACTCCAGAGATTGCGACCAAGTGCCAAGACGGCCATCAGCTCCAACCTTTCTCAAAAAAAAATCTTACAAACGGGGAGAAAGAACTGCAAGAACTGTTTATGACCAGCGGACTCTACAGCGAGGTGGAATGGCACGTCACAGCCGAGCAGGAACATCTCAAACTGCAGAGGCTCCAGAAATACAACCGAGTGCCGAGACATCCACCACCTCCAACCTTTCTCCCCAATATCATCTTACCACAAGGAGAGAGAAGCAGCGGACTGTTTACTATCCTCATGGTCCTTGTTTGTTGGCTTATAAAACGGTTTAGTAAAGTCATTTTCTACCACCTGAAACCTGTTTTTGTCTTCATTACTGTCAATAATAATAATCCTGAGTCTTCCATAGATCTGTCCTCATGAACCTGGAGGAATAAGAAAGTCTCAATGTTATTGTAGCAAAATTCTGAGTTATGAAAAAAATAAATAGAGGGGATTCCTCATCTGGAGGGAGCTTCAGAGGTGCTATCTACAGGGGAAGGGGGATAGCACTATCAGTGGCGGATTAAGAAGACCATGGGCCCTGGGCTGTTACCCAAACTTGGGCCCCCCTTCTCCACCACCACCCTGCTGCGCCGTAACTATTGCTAACACTACCTAAACACTAGTACACAAAGTAGGCACATTATGCACAAAGTATGCACATTATGCACAAAGTAGGCACATTATGCACAAAGTACGCACATTATGCACAAAGTACGCACATTATGCACAAAGTACGCACATTATGCACAAAGTACGCACATTATGCACAAAGTACGCACAGTACACAAAGTACCACATTATGCACAAAGTACGCACATTATGCACAAAGTACACAAAGTAGGCACATTATGCACAAAGTACGCACAGTACACAAAGTACCACATTATGCACAAAGTACGCACATTATGCACAAAGTAAGGACATTATGCACAAAGTACGCACATTATGCACAAAGTAGGCACATTATGCACAAAGTACGCACATTATGCACAAAGTACACAAAGTACGCACATTATGCACAAAGTACGCACATTATGCACAAAGTACGCACATTATGCACAAAGTACACAAAGTACGCACATAATGCACAAAGTAGGCACATTATGCACAAAGTATGCACAGTACACAAAGTACCACATTATGCACAAAGTACGCACATTATGCACAAAGTACGCACATTATGCACAAAGTACGCACAAAGTACGCACATTATGCACAAAGTACGCACAGTACACACATTATGCACAAAGTACGCACAGTACAAAGTACGCACATTATGCACAAAGTATGCACAGTACACAAAGTACACACATTATGATAGAAACTGGGGAGGGAACCTCCAGCTCACCTTAACACTCCAGTGTGATGTGGATTTGTAGGTAGCGCTCGGATCCTCGTGTCGGCACAACGGTAGTTTAACAAGCAAGGGAGAAGGTAGGATCCAGCGCTGGGTGCAATTAAAATGGATTTTCTTTTCCAAGTTTATTGGAACGAAGTTAAAAGGAAGAAGTCCAGTTGCATTTTGGTCCTGGGTGTGTGGAAATGTGGAGGTGCGTGTCCTCGGGGGCCTACGCGTTTCGGACGGCTATCCGCGTCCTTAAACTTGGCTGTGGTAATTTTGAATCTGGCGCGCTGTCACTTATGTACTCAGTCAGCTGGTTTGCTAAGCCTATCATCATCTGGGTTGCGTTGAACCGCAAACCGGATATGACCTGTCATGTATTCAGTCAGCTGGTTGTTTATGCGTGTCAGCATTGATGTTTGTGTTGAGACGCAAGCCGGAAATGGTTATTCCGTCCTGTGGTTATATTCTATCGGAACTCGTTTGTGAGTAATAGTGTTGTTCTCATGTTTGGACAACTTAGAGAAATTGATAAATGTAGTGTATTTAATCTTACTCAAGATAAGTGTAGTATATTAATGAGGTTGTGTTTATGGTTTGATTGTACCTATTCAACGTCTAAGTTGGCTTCTGGCACTCGTTATATTTGGCTCAAGATATATGTTCCGGTTTATCAAGACTTCCAAAGACGATCAACGTTATTCATATTAACCTTATGTAATATTAAAGATGTTACTCAGGTATCGAAGCAAGTATGTGTTACTGTGCTTATTAATGATAGTCTGTTATAACAAAAGCCGGGGGCCTTTTCAAATTAGTCATGATGGAAGAATATGACGTATGGTAATGGGCATAAACATTAATTTATGACCGGTGTTGTCTGCTGAATAGTGAATATAATGTTTGAGTACTGCTATTTTGTTACTGTACTACAGCGCGCTCTGTATAAGATGAGGAACGTGTGGGGAAGTGCAGGAAGGACACAACTGGAATTGGTGGGGATTCAAATACATAAATTAGAACAACAAAACTAGGTGGTGCGTCAATAAAAAGTGTGCATGACAAAAAGCACATGTTATGCATGCATCACTTAGGGTATATCTGGTACCTTGGGTAACAATTATGTGATTAAAAATTACGTTTTGTGAGCTTTAACTTGGTTGTAAGTTGTACTCTTAAACGACTAATGATACTAATGCGCATTGTAGAATTTTGAATGACTAATAATGCTTATGTGTGTAGTGACTGTTAAGTAGTCTAATATAAATACATTAATTCTTTTTTTAAGTTTAAGCCATTTGGATACCTTGTGTTGAGTCTGTATATCCAATATGCTTCCCTGAGATGGGTTTTATGTTTGATATCTCCTCCCCGTTTGCAGGGGTGAATTTTTTCAAAGGCATAACAACGAAAAAATTTGGTGGATCTGTGGTGTTGAGAGATAAAATGTTTGGAAGCATTGGATGTATTTACAATATTCTCGTTTCTGATATAACTAAGGTGTTCTAGAATTCTTATTTTAAATTTTCTATTCGTACAACCTACGTACTTCAATTTACATTCAGTACATTCTATGATGTAAATGACCGACTCAGAGTTACAGTTGATATAGTTTAGAATGTTGAATTTGTCGGTTTGTGAGGAATCGCTGAAAGTTTTGGTTACCTGGACATGGGAGCACACTTTGCATGGGTGTTGTCCACATTTGTAGAAGCCCGTGGTTTCTAACCACGTTGTTTTTGTTTTTTCATTGGCAGTAAATAAAGATGGTGACAAAGCACTACCTAGTGTGGAGGCTTTTCTTGCTACAATCCTGCATCCTCCGGACAACACCGTGCGCAGCGTATCATCCTCCATAAGAATAGGTAAGTAATCAGTAACTATTTTTTTAATTTGCATGAACTGATTACTCTGTTGTAGAATCAGTGTTGGTTGATTGTCTATGAGTTGAGTATTATATGTAAGGTTGGTTGTTTTGTTATGATGACTTAAGAGTTGAGATCTAGTTTTTTTAGTCATAATGTTGCTAGCCCGATTGAGTGACCATTCTGGATAGCCTCTTTCTTTGAGTCTTGTTTTGATGGCATCTTGTTCTGATTCAAATTGACTTTGAGATGAACAGTTCCTCTTAGCACGGTGCATCTCACCCACCGGTATGGCTTTGATGGTGTGCTTGGTGTGACTGCTGTTTGCATGTAGTAAGTTATTGGTGGCCGTGGGTTTACGGTGTGTTTTACTTGAAATTTTTTGGCCAATGACTCCTTTAAGCTCCAGATCCAGAAAGATGATATTGGTGATATCATAATGGTATGTAAATTTGAGGTTGTAATCATTGTTATTGATGAATTGTGCGAACTCGGGGATGATGTTAGTGTCTTCTTTCCAGATAATCAATATATCATCAATATATCTGCCGTACCATTCTATGCAGTGTCTGTAAATATTTTCCGTCGAAAAAATGTGGAATTGTTCCCACCATGCCATGACCAAGTTTGCTACCGATTGATTCAATTGATTCAAAATACTATTTACAATTGAAAGGAGTATCCATGGGGGCTAAATTCTCCCCATCGGTAGCAAACTTGGTCATGGCATGGTGGGAACAATTCCACATTTTTTCGACGGAAAATATTTACAGACACTGCATAGAATGGTACGGCAGATATATTGATGATATATTGATTATCTGGAAAGAAGACACTAACATCATCCCCGAGTTCGCACAATTCATCAATAACAATGATTACAACCTCAAATTTACATACCATTATGATATCACCAATATCATCTTTCTGGATCTGGAGCTTAAAGGAGTCATTGGCCAAAAAATTTCAAGTAAAACACACCGTAAACCCACGGCCACCAATAACTTACTACATGCAAACAGCAGTCACACCAAGCACACCATCAAAGCCATACCGGTGGGTGAGATGCACCGTGCTAAGAGGAACTGTTCATCTCAAAGTCAATTTGAATCAGAACAAGATGCCATCAAAACAAGACTCAAAGAAAGAGGCTATCCAGAATGGTCACTCAATCGGGCTAGCAACATTATGACTAAAAAAACTAGATCTCAACTCTTAAGTCATCATAACAAAACAACCAACCTTACATATAATACTCAACTCATAGACAATCAACCAACACTGATTCTACAACAGAGTAATCAGTTCATGCAAATTAAAAAAATAGTTACTGATTACTTACCTATTCTTATGGAGGATGATACGCTGCGCACGGTGTTGTCCGGAGGATGCAGGATTGTAGCAAGAAAAGCCTCCACACTAGGTAGTGCTTTGTCACCATCTTTATTTACTGCCAATGAAAAAACAAAAACAACGTGGTTAGAAACCACGGGCTTCTACAAATGTGGACAACACCCATGCAAAGTGTGCTCCCATGTCCAGGTAACCAAAACTTTCAGCGATTCCTCACAAACCGACAAATTCAACATTCTAAACTATATCAACTGTAACTCTGAGTCGGTCATTTACATCATAGAATGTACTGAATGTAAATTGAAGTACGTAGGTTGTACGAATAGAAAATTTAAAATAAGAATTCTAGAACACCTTAGTTATATCAGAAACGAGAATATTGTAAATACATCCAATGCTTCCAAACATTTTATCTCTCAACACCACAGATCCACCAAATTTTTTCGTTGTTATGCCTTTGAAAAAATTCACCCCTGCAAACGGGGAGGAGATATCAAACATAAAACCCATCTCAGGGAAGCATATTGGATATACAGACTCAACACAAGGTATCCAAATGGCTTAAACTTAAAAAAAGAATTAATGTATTTATATTAGACTACTTAACAGTCACTACACACATAAGCATTATTAGTCATTCAAAATTCTACAATGCGCATTAGTATCATTAGTCGTTTAAGAGTACAACTTACAACCAAGTTAAAGCTCACAAAACGTAATTTTTAATCACATAATTGTTACCCAAGGTACCAGATATACCCTAAGTGATGCATGCATAACATGTGCTTTTTGTCATGCACACTTTTTATTGACGCACCACCTAGTTTTGTTGTTCTAATTTATGTATTTGAATCCCCACCAATTCCAGTTGTGTCCTTCCTGCACTTCCCCACACGTTCCTCATCTTATACAGAGCGCGCTGTAGTACAGTAACAAAATAGCAGTACTCAAACATTATATTCACTATTCAGCAGACAACACCGGTCATAAATTAATGTTTATGCCCATTACCATACGTCATATTCTTCCATCATGACTAATTTGAAAAGGCCCCCGGCTTTTGTTATAACAGACTATCATTAATAAGCACAGTAACACATACTTGCTTCGATACCTGAGTAACATCTTTAATATTACATAAGGTTAATATGAATAACGTTGATCGTCTTTGGAAGTCTTGATAAACCGGAACATATATCTTGAGCCAAATATAACGAGTGCCAGAAGCCAACTTAGACGTTGAATAGGTACAATCAAACCATAAACACAACCTCATTAATATACTACACTTATCTTGAGTAAGATTAAATACACTACATTTATCAATTTCTCTAAGTTGTCCAAACATGAGAACAACACTATTACTCACAAACGAGTTCCGATAGAATATAACCACAGGACGGAATAACCATTTCCGGCTTGCGTCTCAACACAAACATCAATGCTGACACGCATAAACAACCAGCTGACTGAATACATGACAGGTCATATCCGGTTTGCGGTTCAACGCAACCCAGATGATGATAGGCTTAGCAAACCAGCTGACTGAGTACATAAGTGACAGCGCGCCAGATTCAAAATTACCACAGCCAAGTTTAAGGACGCGGATAGCCGTCCGAAACGCGTAGGCCCCCGAGGACACGCACCTCCACATTTCCACACACCCAGGACCAAAATGCAACTGGACTTCTTCCTTTTAACTTCGTTCCAATAAACTTGGAAAAGAAAATCCATTTTAATTGCACCCAGCGCTGGATCCTACCTTCTCCCTTGCTTGTTTACACACATTATGCACAAAGTACACAAAGTAGGCACATTATACACAAAGTATGCATAGTACACAAAGTACACACGAGTATGCACATTATACACAAAGTAGGCACATTATACACGAGTATGCACGTTATACACAAAGTACACCTTGTAAACACATGAATATGGACATTAAACATACATGAATATGGACATTAAACATACATTAATATGGACATTAAACACACATGAATATGGATATTAAACATACATGAATATGGACATTAAACATAACATGAATATGGACATTAAACACACATGCACTTACCTTTTATGTCTTCACTGCAGCTCTTCTCCTGCTCACAGCACAGAGCCCGCCGACAGTCTCCCCTCCCCCATGTCCCGACAGCTAGCAGCAGAGGAGAGATGTTTAGAGCAGGGAAGGGTGGCTGGAGGGGGAGCTTCTAAAGCAGCACAGACCACGGCTGCTAAGTAGAAGCAAAGCTCCCCTCGCCTGACAGGTGCGGTCCTGGCACCGGGGCTCCCTCCGGTGCTAGCGACGCCACTGGGCATGAGGGGGTTCGGGCGGTCATAGGCCCCCTGGGAGCCTTGGGCCCCCTGGCAGCCTTGGGCCCCTTGCGACCGCCCGAAACGCCCTAATGATAATCCGCCACTGAGCACTATATACAGTGGGGGTGACACAATCTACATGGGTGCTGTGTGGCGCCATCTACAGGGGGTACTGTGACATTGTATATAATGAGACAGTACCCCCTGTATATAATGGTGCAGTACCCCCTGTATATATTGATGCAGTACACCCTGTATATAGAGGGCACTGCGGCATTATCTACAGGGGCATGTGTGGCACTATATACAGGGACGTGTGTGGCACTATTTACATGGGGCGCTAGGTGGCACAATCTACATGGACAAACGGTGGGGCTCAGAAGGGAAAGAGCGCCATTTGGCTTTTTGAGATCACATTTAGCAGGAATAGTTTACAGAGGCCATGTCACATTTGCAAAGCCCCTGAGGGACCAAAAGCAATGAAAACGCCCAAAAATTTACTCCATTTAGGAAACTACACCCCTTGAGGAATTCATCTAGGGGTGTAGTGAATTTTTGGACCCCACAGATGTTTCATAGAATTTATTAGAATTGGGCAGTGAAAATAAAAACAATCCCTTTTCTTGAATAAAACGTAGCTTTAGCTCAAAATTTCTCATTTTCTCAACAAATAAAGGAAAAAAAGAACTCCAGCATTTGTAAAACAATTTCTCCCGAATACGGCAATACCCCATATGTGGTCATAAACTGCTGTTTGGGCACACGGCAGGGCTTAGAACGGAAGGAGCTCCATTTGGCTGTAACGTTGGGTACGTGGACCCACTGGACGGTACCGCCTTAACGGTATGGCTGCTGGCCGAATAGACACGAAGCGGCTCAGCGCTCACACGAGTGATTCAGCTGCTTCAATATAGCGATTGTTGGAGGTCTCAGTGCTCTGACGCCCACCAATCTAAACTTCTGACATGTCTCTATGACATGTCAGTAGTTTGTCGAACGTTTAGCTACACTTTAAATGTTAATTTAAATGTACCACAAAATAGTCACAATGAAGGGAGACAAAAGCGAAAAAAAATATTTGCAGCTTAAAAGACAAAATAGGTTGCAACATCAAGGGGTTAATAATTATAGTACATGCAGATCACTGTATAGAGCTTTTCAGCTCCCCAGGGGCATACGGTTGGGAGCTTTGACTGGCGGGGTCACTTTAACCCCTTCCCGCAATTTCACGTACAGTTATGTCATGGAAGATGGCCTTTTCCCGCATCTCCACGTAACTGTACATCATGGAGATGAAGCTGGCTCAGGAGCTGAGCCAGCGACATCACCGCCGGGTGACAGCTGTATGTTACAGCTGGCACCCTGAGGTATCGGCCAGGACCGGAGCTAGCCTCCGATCCGACCGATTAACCCCTCACATGCTGCGTTCAATAGAGATCGCAGAATGTGAGGAGTTTATAGCCATCGGCACCCCAGCAACGTGATCGCTGGGTTGCCAGTGGCTGCAAAGGCGATCGGAGGGCTAATACTTACCTCCCGATCAGTCTGTAACGGAATCCTCCTATGTCCCGTCGTCGGCGGGGCCCAGGAGGCTTCCGGTACCATCGGCAAGATGGCGCCGGCTCAGCTTCCGGTTCAGAAGCTGAGCCGGCGTCATCAGCAGTGGGTGTCCACTGTATGTTACAGCGGACACCCCGATCTATCGGCAGGAACCGGAGCTAGCTCCGATTCCTGCCGTTAACCCCTTCAATGCAACGATTCAATGCAATCGCTGCATTAAAGTGGTTTGTATGCAATCGGCAGCCTTGCCATGCGATGGCAAGGCTGGCGACTGCTACTATGGCAACTGGTTGCCTAACAATAGCTTCCTATCTGCCATTACGTTAGCCGATTAGGCCCCGCCCGGAGGCGGAGCCTGATCGGCTTGCTGTCAGTGAACAACTGACAGTTCTAATACATTGCACTACATAGGTAGTGCAATGTATTAGAACATCAAAAAAACAGTTGGACCTTCAAGTCCCCTAGTGGGACTAAAGAAAAGTGTAAAAAAAAGTGTAAAAAAAAAGTAAAAATAAAAGTTGTAAAAAATACAATAAAAGTTTCAAATAATAACACAAAACACAATCGCCCTTTTTCCCTTATCAAGTCATTTATTATTGATAAAAATAATAAAGCCATACATATTTGGTATCGCTGCGACCGTAACGACCTGAACTATAAAAATATGATGTTATTTATTCCGCACAGTGAACGGCGTAAAAAAAATAACTAAAAAATACTGACATAATTGCTATTTTTTGGTCACTTTGTCTTCCAAAAATTGAAATAAAAAGTGATCAAAAAGTCGCATGTACCCAAAAATGGTGTCTATAAAAACTATAACTCGTCTCGCTAAAAACAAGCCCTCATACAGCTCCGTCAACGAAAAATTTAAAACCGTTATGGCTCTCACAACTTGGCGACAGTAAAAATCCATTCTCTTTACAAAAGTTATTTTATTGTGCAAAAAGTTGTAAAACATAAAAAGTGCTATAAATTAGGTATCACCGGAATCGGACTGACCCGCAGAATAAAGCTAACATGTAATTTATAACACAAGGTGAACGCTGTATAAAAAGAACTAAAAAAATATGCCAGAATTGCTGTTTTTTGGTCACCTTGCCTCCCAAAAAAAAAGGATAACAAGTGATCAAAAAGTCGCATGCACCCCAAAATGGTACCAATAAAAACTACAGCTCATCTCACAAAAAAAAAACAGCCGTCATACCACTACGTCTATGAAAAAATAAAATTAGTCAAGGCACCAATAAGTTAGGAAATTAAAAATATGCAGTTGTGCCGGCCTGAGGGGAACATTTCTTCTGTTGCAAGTGGCGAATTATCAAGGCCCCTAAAATTAGGGAACCAGGAAGGGGAGGGCCCAAACATATCTGCTGGAAGTGGGGCGCCCATATTATACCAGGACAACACTACCCAGCAAGATTCCCCAAACTTCAAAGGTGCGGAGTGCGGACCAAAAGGGGAATAAGTAAGGACCATTTATTAGTCCAACACCGGCCTGTGCAGAAAGGATTGTGTCACAGCGTAACACACATCTATGGATTATTTTATTGTTTTTTTTTTACCCCACTATACCACCTGACTATGCCCCTTATATACTCCAGCCCGCCTTACATGTACCCCCACATTATAAACGGAAACACCAGTAAGACTCCAAACAAAACTACTACAAGCAAAATCCATGCTCCAAAAGCCAAATGGCGCTACCTCCCTTCTGAACCCTACAGTGTGCCCAAACAGCAGTTTACTTCCACATATATGGCATCGCCATACCCGGGATAACCCTTTTAACAATTTTTGGGGTGTGTGTCTCCAGTGGCACAAGCTGGGCGCCACTTATTGGCATATCTATTGAAAAACCATTTTCACTCTGCAACATCGCGTGCACACCAATTTCTGCCAATCACCTGTGGGGTTAATATGCTCACTACACCCCTAGGTGAATACCTTGAGGGGTGTAGTTTCCAAAATGGGGTCACTTCTGGGGGGGATCCACTGTTTTGGTCCCACAGGGACTTTGCAAATGCGACATAGCGACCAGAAACCAATCCAGCAAAATCTGTACTCCAAAAGCCAAATGGCGCTCCTTCCCTTCTGAGCCCTACTCTGTGCCTAAACATCAGTTTATGGCCACATATGTGGTATTGCCGTACACAGGAGAAGTTGCTTTACAAGTGTTGGGGTGCTTTTTTGCATTTATTTGTTGAGAATATGAAACATTTTCAGCTAAAACTACGTCTTATTGAAGAAAAAGGATTTTTTTTATTTTCACTGCCCAATTCTAATAAAATCTATGAAACACCTGTGGGGTCAAAATGCTCACTTCACCCCTAGATGAATTCCTCAAGGGGTGTAGTTTCGCGAATCGATTCACTTTTGGGGAGTTTCCACTGTACTGACACCTTAGGAGCTTTGCAAAAGTGACATGGTGTCAAGAAACCAATCCAGCAAAATCTGTGCTCCAAAAGCCAAATGGCACTCCTTCTCTTCTGATCCTTGCCGTATGCCCAAACAGCAGTTTATGACCACAAATGGGGTATTGCCGTACTCCAGAGAAGTTGCTTTACAAATGTTGGGGTTCTTTTATTCCTTTATTTGTTGAGAAAATGAAAAATGTTGAGCTAAAGCTACGTCTTATTGGAAAAAAATGATTTTTATCTTCACTGCCCAATTCTAATAAAATCTATGAAACCCCTGTGGGTTCAAAACACTCACTATACCCCTAGATGTATTCTTCAAGGGGTGTAGTTTCCTAAATGGAGTCACTTTTTTGGTGTTTTCACTATTTTGGTCCCTTAGGGGCCTTGCAAATGTGACGTGGTCTCCGCAAACCATTCCTGCTAAATTTGAGCTCCAAAAGCCAAATGGCGCTCTTTCCCTTCTAAGCTCCGCCGTGTGTCCAAACAGCCGTTTATGACCACATGCGGGGTATTGTTTTACTCGGGAGAAATTGCTTTAAAAAAGTAGTGGTGCATTTTCTCCTTTTAGTCCTTGTGGAAATTAGAAAAAAATTAGCTAAACCTACATTTTCTTTGAAAGAATGTAGATTTTCATTTTCACAGCCTACTTCCAATAATTTCTGCAAAATGGGGTCACTTTTGGGGGATTTCCACTGTTTTGGTGCCGCAAGAGCCTTTCAAACCCGACATGGAGCCTAAAATATTTTCTAATAAAAAGGAGGCCCCAAAATCCCCTAGGTGTTCCTTTGTTTCTGAGGCCTGTACTTCAGTCAATAAGTGCACTAGGGCCACATGTGGGGTATTTCTAAAAACTGCATAATCTGGGCAATAGATATTGAGTTGCGTTTCTTGGGTAAAACTTTCTGTGTTACAAAAAAAATAGTTAAAAAATGAATTTCTGCAACAAAAAAAAAGAAATTTGAACATTTCACATCTACTTTGCCTTAATTCCTGTGAAACATCTAAAGGGTTAAGAAACGTTCTAAATGCTGTTTTGAATACTTTGAGGGGTGAAGTTTTTAAAATGGGGTGACTTATCGAGGGTTTCTAATATATAAGGCCCTAAAATCCACTTCACAACTGAAATGGCCCCTGTAAAAATAGCCTTTTGACATTTTCTTGAGATGTGAGAAATCGCTGCTAAAGTTCTAGGACTTGTGATGTCATAGAAAAATAAAAGGATGTTCAAAAAACGATGCCAATCTAAAGTAGACATATGGGTGATGTTAATTAGCAACAATTTTGTGGGGTATAACTATCTGTCTTACAAGCAGATACATATAAATTTAGAAAAATTCTATTTTTTGCAATTTTTCGCTACATTTTGGGGTTTTTCACAATTAAATACTGAATGTATCGAGCAAATTTTGCCAGTAACATAAAGTCCAATGTGTCACGAGAAAACAATCTCAGAATCGCTTGGATAGGTAAAAGCATTCCAACGTTATTACCACATAAAGTGAAACATGTCAGATTTGAAAAAATTGGCTGTGTCCTGAAGGCCAAAACAGGCTGTGTCTTGAAGGGGTTAAGAATAAATAAATGGGGGGTGGCATCACTTCATCATGATCTACATTGATTGGCCAGTGATCACATAGTAGGGGGCTATAGAGCTCCCTATAAAATAGTAATGCCCTTCGTCCTCTTCCTCTTTGGACCCTGCAGCTTGGCGTCTTTCCCCCACTCCCTCTCTTGATTTGACTCCTTAATGACACGACCAATTTTTGTTTTTTCATATTCGTTTATTACTCCCCGCCTTCCAAAAGCCATCACTTTTTTTATTTTTTCGTCGGCATAACCGTATGAGAGCTTGTTTTTTATGGGACAAGTTGTCATTTTTTATGGTACCATTTAATGTATCAGATAATGTACTGGGAAACTGAAAAATAAATTATTTGTGGGGTGGAATGAGCAAAAAAAAAGCTAATGCGCCATTTTCAGGGGGATTTCGTTTTTACGGCGTCTATCGTGCGGTAATAACTACATGTTCACTTTATTCTACGGATAAATACGATTACGGCGATACTGAATGTATATTTTGTAATGTTTTACCACTTTGTAAAACTATTTGTTAAAAAAATTTGTTTTGCGTCTCCAAAATCTGAGAGACTTAATTTTTTTTATGGTTCCGTAGATTGAGCGATGTGAGGGCTTCGATTTTGCGAGGCGAGCTTTTGTTACCATTTTGGGGTACATGCAACTTTTTGATCAGTTTTTATTCCATTTTTTGGGGGAGCTAACGTGACCAAAAAACAGCAATTTGGATGTTTTACATATTTGTTTTTCTTACAGTGTTCAGCGAGTGGGTTAGATAACATCAGATTGTAATAGTTCGGACTTGCAAACGCGGCGATATCAGTTATGCTAACTTATTTTGTTTAACATTACTTTAGGGAAAAAATGGGAAGAGGGAATTTTTTAGAAATAGAAAAATATATATTTTTTTGGGATATTTATTTTACTTTTTTTAAATTCTGTTTAGTAGTCCCCCTAGTGGACTTGAACCAGTGATCATTGGATCGCTCACACGATCTACTGCAATAGTAACGTATTGCAGTTTATCGTGATTCTTACAGCCACCTATGAAGCCCTGCCGGAGAACAAAGATGGCAGACCCTTCATTAGGCCCCCAGGCTGCCATTATAACCAGCCGCATCCCGCTATAGCATCGTGGGGGGACAATGGCACGTCGGAGGGGGTCGTCCCTCTCATTCTAATGCGTTAGATGCTGTTGTCGTGATTGACTTTGGCATCTAATGGGTTAAACAGGCAGACTCAAAGTGATATTTGATTCTGTCCATTGCAGTGCGGTGTTGGCTATATTACACAGCCATTACCCGCTAAGTATGGAGTGACCCCAGCCCGTGATCTCGCTCCATACTTCCCTTCAACGACTGCCATGTACATGTATGTGACATCTTGTTAAGGAGTTAAATGTCATTTTGTTGATAATTGATTCAGAGTTTTTATGTTCATCCTGTTTTGATCATTTTCTTCTGTTCCAGACGTCACAGCGGCGGTTCTAGGAGGATCTTGTCTCTACCGTTCGTGAAATCACCCGGAAACAACTGGAGCATGCCCATCGCGCCTGCAATGTTCTGGCACCCAGGGTGACCTGTTTATCTTGCAATGTGTTTATCCAACCAGCAGACATAATAATAATAAAAGCTGTGGCCGACCCCCACTTTACCCCACATCTTGGTCTGAGTCCCAGTTATTTCATATAAATGTTAGAGGTTGTGTTATATGGGGGTGATGCCTTCATTGGTCCTGTCAGTCTTCTTTTACCAAATGTAATCCCCTGTGATACAATGCTGTCACCCAAAACAACATGGAAAAATCAATGGAGGGGGTAAATAGTTTTTATTAGCACAGTATAACAGATGACCTTACATTGACCTCTGTGAAAAAAAACGCTAAAATGTCACTACATCAATGACTTATGTTCTGGGGTCTGCGAAGCGCATAGCAGAAATAAGTTCATAGCAGATACTAAACCATGGCAGCTCCAGAGCAGAACTGACCTTACTGTGACATCACGATGACATCACTGAGCTATGATGTCACAGAGAGCTGAGAATTTGGGAATTCCCCTGACAGCAGCAGAACTGACCTTACTGTGACATCATGATGACATCACTTAACTATGATGTCACAGAGAGATGATGGGAGGTTATAAATATTCCCCTGACAGCAGCCCGGTCTTTCTTTCTGTGAATTGACACAGAGTGTGATTTGCTAATTTATTGGCGACTTTTCACTATTATGGAAATCAACGGATTGGGATTCTTCCCCATCTTCTTGGCCTTTTGGTGTGTGGCCTGGCTCTCTGGTGGCTACACCCTGACTGTGATCAAGGACCATGCCCCCCCACTGATGTACATCAGGTAAGATGGAGAATTACACGACTCTTATTTTATAGTTTGGGAATGTATAAGGTAATTACTTAATTATGGAGGAAATATCTAATAACAAAATGGCTTCCATTACCCAGAGGGGCTGCAAGAGGACAGAGAAACGCATTCCCTCATCCCTATAGATTATTATCAGACTGCTGATTATTAAGATTAAACAATTATGAAAATTTTTCGATATTATTTAACATTGACTTTTTCTTTTTCGTTTCACAGTGAAACGGGAAATTTCTTTCCCGAAAATATCCTGTTTAGAATAGGATTCGTAGGAATGGCCATTGCCTGTAAGTAAATATCACAGAAGTGATTATAATATGTTCTTACTTCTGGGGGATGGCGGGTTATTATAAAATGTCTTATATCTGATTATATTACTCTGGGGTCAAACCTACATTTTTTTTTATAAAAATTTGATTACTACGTCAGTGAGAGACGCAGGCCGGTTGCTAGGGACACATTGCTGGACAAGACTATGGTTGTTAGGTAGTGTTTCCCTAGCAACCAGACTGTCAGACATGACTCAGACTTGGCATCAGTCCCGCCCTGTCCCTATCTCAGCCTGCAGTAGTAATCAGATTATTCTAAATAATAAATAAAGTTTTGTTAATCTCAATTGATAATAATAGTCCGGATCAGACGATGCAGATAAATGTTCCCGTCCATTATTGTAGGTTTCTTGTTGGGTTTAGCGCTTGGTCCGCGCTTCATAGATGTTATTAGGTTGTTTTACACATGGTACAGGATTTATTTGGCTCATTTTCTCTTTTTCAGCTCTGGGTCTGACGTTTCTACATTACAAGTTCATCATGCTCCATGCTGAAGCCTTTGGGCCTCGTCAGACCTTGGTTCAAAAGATCCTCCTGGCAATTGGATGGTCATCATGCGTTGGGACGGCCGTGATGGCTATGTTTTCGGTAAGTTAATAAATGTTTTATGTTAATAGGGTTGTCCCATCTGCCCTAAATAGGGACCCGCTGGCAATCAGCTGATCACTGTGTTTCCGGCAGCTGAACCCCTGGTGATCATGATCAGCGGTTATCACCGTGTGGCCACACATTAAATTGGTAATACATGGCTTATTCTAATAAATGGACGACCATGTAGTAGATGTGTGTCTGCTCCATCTAACAGAGAGGAGTCCCAAGCAGGAGACCAGCCTCTATATCCATTATGTCTCTGTGGTTATTATATCAGAACACGTTATTTAGGATTTATTGGGAAGTTCTGAGAGTAAGTTAGTGATTAGTTCCATAAGATTTGCTGTAACCTCTGTCTTCTTGTTTTCTAGACCTACCGTTATCCAATGACTCACCGGATTTGCGCTTTCATTGCATTCGGGTTTGGCAGCCTTTACAACCTTTGGCAGTCCATACTCCTCTACAAAGTGCCCGAAAGCCGAAGAGTCATCAGCCATTTCAGACTGGCGTCCTGTATAATGGCCGTGACCTTAGTGGTTTTCTGTATCCTTTCTTAAATAATATTTGAATGGAATCCAACCGTACTTGTCTTTAGGTTCACATGTAGGAAACATCAGATCCTGAGGTGATCATTTCCCTTTATTTTCTGATCTCCGCCGTCAGATGGCGACATGCTGGTGTAACACAGCGCCATCTGGTAACATTGTTCAGCTTCTTGCAGGAAGATACTGAATAGAAAGCAGCGGTACTGTCCTTGCTATACTGTATATGTATTATATTAACATTTATCTTACATAAAAGTGTAGTAAATTGTATAGGACACTTACTAAACATAATAAACGTTATTTTCCTATATAATAACCCACCAGTCATTGGAAGTAGGGTATCCGTATACACCTACCTGTGCGCTGGAGATCAATGTGTAAAGGTATGTACAGTATATCTCATACATAAGTTATTGACATGCTGAGCCGCTGGTACAAACCAGTGAACGTAAAATTCCTTTAATCCGGCACTAATGAGATTATCAATAATTCTGGAATATTGTATAGATTTTATTTGCACCCCTAGAAGCCGTTCTATAGGAAAACAATTGGACCTATAATCTTTGTGCTTATTCTCAGCATCATGGTGGTCGTGACGTCCGCAATGTAATGGATGTGGTGTCACATGACAATGGGTCAGGTCCGTTTTGCATCGCCGTCAGTCGCATGACTCCATGCAATAAACATGAATGCAGCAAAACCTCGCCCCGGGTGGAAAGTTCTTGTTTTGTGCAACTTTTAATGTATACATTTTGATATTTTTTTCACAGATCAGTGAAATGACAGCAAAGATCATGGAGTGGTCGATGTTGGTCCTCATGCTGGTGAATGTATTGAGCTACTATCAGAATATGCAGGTCAGTAGACGTCACCTCATTATCACCTCGTATACCGGACCTCGTAATAACATTATTATTCATCTCTACAATCATGGGGTTTATAATGTGGATATGTGTTTCTTTTCTTAGAGTTTATCTATAACAATAACCTGGAAAAGCTTCACCATCTCCAAGAGGGAGAAGAACCAGGACTCTGGAGTATAAAGAGGACCATCGTGGACGGTGATGTGAGACGGTTTCATCAGACCACACAGATGCCTGTCTGTTTTAAAGAAACACTATGGGCCGGTCACTAACGGCTTAAAAGGGGATCCCGCCCCATAAATGTGAGGAAATAACCAGTCCACTACCCACCCTCTGCCCCCTTGGACCTTGCCCAGACAATGATGACTACTACCACTGGGTTCAGCTGTTATGGTCACTACTGTCTCCATTATCATCTAATAATGTTTTAGAAATATTAGAAGATTTGTCCATATAGTTACAGGTTTACTTTCTCTTATTTCCAGTTTTATACAATGATGTGGAATGGCGCGCCACAGCCAAGCAGTTATCACATCCCAAACTGCAGAAGATCTGGAGATGGCGACCAAGTGCCAAGACATCCACCATCTCCGACCTTTCTCCCAAATATCATCTTACATCAGGGAGGACGAACTACAAGAACCGTTTATAAACAGTGGACACTAGAGGTGGAATGGCACGTCACAGCCGAGCAGGAACCTCTCTGGGAACATCCTAAACTGATGAACTCCAGAGATGGCGACCAAGTGCCAAGACGTCAGCTCCAACCTTTCTCAAAAAAAAAATCTTACAAACGGGGAGAAAGATCTACAAGAACCGTTTATGACCAGCGGACTCTACAGCGAGGTGGAATGGCACGTCACAGCCGAGCAGGAACATCTCAAACTGCAGAGGCTCCAGAAATACAACCAAGTGCCAAGACATCCACCACCTCCAACCTTCCTCCCAAATATCATCTTACCACAAGGAGAGAGAAGCAGCGGACTGTTTACTATCCTCATGGTCCTTGTTTGTTGGCTTATAAAACGGTTTAGTAAAGTCATTTGACTTATTTCTACCACCTGAAACCTGTTTTTGTCTTCATTACTGTCAATAATAATAAACCTGAGTCTTCCATAGATCTGTCCTCATGAACCTGGAGGAATAAGAACGTCTCAATGTTTTTGTAGCAAAATTATGATTTATGAAAAAAATAAATATATATTTTTTACACTATAAGGCTATGTTCACACGGTGTATTTTGCAGGAGGAATATCTGCCTCAAAATTCAGTTTGGAAGTTTGAGACAGATCTTCCTCCCCCTGCACGCCGATTTCCGCGGAGTTTCTCGCGGCGTTATTCGCCCGCGGCCATTGAGCGCTGTGGGCATAAAAAACAGCGGAATACGCTTTCTCTGCCTCCCATTGAAGTCAATGGGAGGTCAGAGGCGGAAGCGCCCGAAGATAGGGCATGTCGCTTCTTTTTCCCTCGAGGCAGTTTTACTGCTCGCGGGAAAAAGACGCCGACGCCTCCCATTGAAATCAATGGGAGGCATTTTCGGGCCATTTTTGCCGAGTTTTGCGACACGGTTTCCGCGTCAAAAAACTAGGCAAAATACTCCGTGTGAACATAGCCTTAGACGTACATTTTATCAATAAAAAAATCTTGCTACAAAATGTGTACACGTGATAGTCTGGCCCCTTATTAACCCCTCTGATCTGTATGATTGATGCAGGGTGGGGAGGGAGTTCGATCACGATGTGAATATTGCATTCAGCTTCCCGTCAGCGGCAGGAAACACCACTAGAGCGTGTGGAGGAGGGTAAACCATTAGACTACCAAGGAGGAGGCAATTTACCTTTTCCTTACCCAAGACCACCAGGGAATCAAATACTGACCCCTCTATGTAATGTACGGATGTGCAAGTTCCACCAGAGAGATGCTCTTTATAGGTGAGGGTAGTGGCATAGTTATAGGGGTCACAACGGTCGCCCCTGTTCTTACACAGCGCTGACCGTGCTGGTCTCGCCTCCAACGGAATTTGCATCCGCAGGACACACATTCAGTAGGGTTCAATGCTGGAGCCTTTCTCCAGCATTCACTGTGCTGCGATGTAGTGACGTTATCGCGCCTGTCTGCGCCGAGTCACTCACAGCACAGACCGGAGGGGAAGGATCCTCCACCCATCGTGGGAACGGGAATAGGTAATTAATTGTTATTATTTTTCTATTAGGTACATACTTATGGGGGCATTATAGAGGGTATGGGAGGGGGGCTCATATGGTAGCTGCTGAGGGGGCATTATACTGAATGAGACAGCTATAGGGGGCATTATACTGTAGGGGGGCATTATACTGTATGGGGCAGCTATGGGGGCATTATACTTTATGTGGCAGCTATGGAGGGCGTTATACTGTATGGAGGTATCATACTGTATGGGGCAGCTATGGAGGGCTTAATACTGTATGGGGGCATTATACTGTATGGGGCAGCTATGGGTTGCATTATACTGTATAGGGGCATTATACTTTATGGGGCAACTATGGGGGCATTATACTTTATGGGGCAAATATGGGGGCAATATACTGTATGGGGCATTATGTTGTATGTGGAAGATATGAGCGGCAATATACTGTGGGGGCAGCTATAGGGGCATTATACTGTATGGGGCAGCTATGGGGGGCATTATACTGTATGGGGGCATTATACTGTGGGGGCAGCTATAGGGACATTACATATTGGGGGCAGCTATGGGGCATTAAACTGGTGGTCAGCTATAGGGGCATTATATTGTGTGGGGGCATTATACGGTTAGGGCAGCTATAGGGGGCATTATAGTGTGGGGGCATTCATGAGGTCTGTCGGGCATAAGCGTGCGCAGGGGTCTGGTGGTGTTGGGGAGGAGGAGGGGGGTCCAAGCTGAATTCTTGCACCAGGGACCATGAGCCTTAGCTACGCCCCTGGGTGAGGTTATTAATGGGTGAGGGTCCTGAAGGGCATCCAGTGCACAGTGACTGTTAGGGGAGAAAGGTTTAAATGTGGTTTTAATTTATGTGCAGATTGTGAAGGGGTTAATAAAGTTTTCTCCTCTTCCATTATCTCTAATTAGCATATGGGTGCAACATATAAAGAAGCTTACCCTTCTATGCTGTCTGAGGGTACTGGCCACACTCATGGGCCAATAGAGAGAGGTTTTGTACTGGACTTTGCCCACAAGCAAAGGGCTTAAATTGTCTGCTTTATAGTGCGGCTTCCTCTTTTCACTGGGATCCTGGAGGCGAGTTTTGAGGTACCGCTGCCGTGTCCAGAACAGAGTGCCATGGCTGCTGCTGATGGTGATTTAATGACCGCCTTTAGGGCTCGTATCCTAACAGAAGGGAAAGGTTGGCTTAGCCACTTCCTTGATGAGACGGCTTCCCCACCCACTTCTATTGATTTTCCACACACTTTCTATTACCGCTGCGGTGATGCAGCAGAATGCTCAGGCACCGATCATACCGATGACGACTCCGGTGGTCCCCTTACCATCCCCATCCACTTCAACTGGTACTTGTGAGTTCCCATACACTGGGGCCTGGGGTGCGTGGGGTTAATGACTCTGAGGAATTATCCACCTTAAAAACTGTCTTAGGGGCCGTTCACATATGTCTGGTGTCAGCTTCAGTTTACCACCCGGTGTGTTGAAGAAAAGCAGGAGGCAAACTGATGCTAGAACGGATGCCATAGCTTTCTATGGGATCTGTTCTGGCACAGGGCATATCAGTTTTGGCGCCGTACGGTGCCGGACCTCCCTGGGAGCTGGATCCCATGGAGGTCCGGCGCCGTATCCTATCTATTTTAATTGTGGTCGGATGAACGCCAGGTGCTGCCGCATCCACCTTTCGGCAGCACCCGGCGGGAAGGTGGTCGTGAGCTAGGAGCGGAATCCTCTGTCATAGTATTGCTGGGGATTCCGCTCCAGGTGGAACCCCTGACGACTACCCTCCCCCCGTCCCAGATTCAACGGGACAGTACCGGATTCCGGGCGGTGTGCCCGCTGCTCTGTGCGCCTGGGGGTATGTCTAGCTGTCAACTGTGATCAGGTCCCTGCTTGAGAATTAGTTCAGAGTGGAGGAGCAGAGGGAGCTCCTCCGCTCACCGAGAATTCCCCTGGGCACAGCGCTACTTTAACCCTTTCATGCCAACAATCTGTATAGCCACGTCCTTTTCGTACATAGCAGAAAAAGAAAGTTGGAGCCAGCGCTGGAAGTGGTTAATCTGTTAAAAACGGGAAACTTCTTCCAAGTTTTAATGTTACTTTGGTAAAAACAAATGGACAACAAAATAATGATGACGGGCGGGTAATGTCCAAAGTACAGAGGGTGATGAGGAGATAGTTTACTTTGAAACGCAATTAACCAACCAATTATGAGATCGACTGGCTACAAAAGGTCTAGACTGCATAGTCAGACAAACTACAAGCCATGACTAAGGACCCAGCAGGGGTCTGAAACGCGTAGGCTACCGCCTATCTCCTCATCACCCTCTGTACTTTGGACATTACCCGCCCGTCATCATTATTTTGTTGTCCATTTGTTTTTACCAAAGTAACATTAAAACTTGGAAGAAGTTTCCCGTTTTTAACAGATTAACCACTTCCAGCGCTGGCTCCAACTTTCTTTTTCTGCCATTTCCAATGCGTGTGCCGACACGAGGATCCGTGCGCTGACTACCATACCTGTGACAAGGTGAGCTGAAGGAAATTACCCCCCCCCTTTTTTCCTTTTCGTACATACCCTGTGCAGCCAGGGCGTGAATATACAGATCACTGTTCCAGCTGGCATAGTGCTGTGAAAAGCGCTCGGACGCCGGCTGTGTCAGTGTCTGCGGGTTTGTGCAGCACCGACGTGAATTTACAGTGGGTGTTAAAAGCGCGATCCGGGTGTCTCAGAGTAGTGCTGACACCCGGATCGCGCTGTTATCCCCTGCCTCTGGTCCCGGAGACATGACCGGGACCTGATTGGTTCAGGTCTTGATCATGTGATCGCGGGGAAAGTTTGTTGTAGCAACAAATTGGAAAGTTTGTTGTTACAACAAACTTTCCCGAGGACCGATTGCGGGTGCTGCCGTCAGTTGCATGGCAAAACCGGAGGCCATACAACAGCCTCCGGTCTGCCATTCTACGGACCAGCTGATCCTCATAGGCTTCCTGTCAGTGTGACTGTCAGCGTCACACTGACAGTTTATAATACTTTACACTACCTATGTAGTGTAATGTATTATAGCAGCCATCAGTGCTGCAGGTCTTCAAGTAAAAAAAAAAAAAAGTTATAAAAATGTTTTATACAAATGTAAAAACAAGTTATAAGCTACAAAAAATGCTTTTTTTCCTATAATAAGTCTCTTATTATAGGAAAAAGAATAAACCGTTAAAACAGTACACATATTTGGTATCACCGCATTCGTAACGCCCCCAACTATAAAACAATGATATTATTTTTCACGCACGGTGAACACCGCAAAAAATAATTAAAAAACAATACTAGCATCACTTTTTTTTTGTCAATCACCCCTCCCAAAATATAGAATAAAAAGTGATCAAAAATTTGCATGCAGCCCAAAATAATACCAATAAAAACTACAACCCGTCCCGCAAAAAACAAGCCCTTACACAGCTTTTTTGGACTGAAAAATAAAAAAATTACGGCTCTCAGAATATGGTGACACAAAAAATAAATAATTTTATAGAAAAGTGATTTTATTGCGCAAACGCCACAAAACGTAAAAAAACTATATCGCCGTAATCGTACCGACATGCAGAATAAAGTAAAATGTCATTTATAGCGCACAGTGATTACTGTAAAAAAAAGGACAAAAACATTGTCAAAATGTATGTTTTTTTTTGTCACTTTGCTTGCCAAAAAAATCAAATAAAAAGTGATCAAAAAATCACATGTACCCTAAAATGGTACCAATGAAAACTACAGATTGTAACGTAACAAATAAGCCCTCACACGGCTCCGGTGGAAAAAAAAAACAAACAAGTTCTGGCGCTCAGAATATAGCGACAGAAATTGTGCAGAGTGTCCAAAAGCGGATAAGATTGGGCACCATTTATCAGTGCGACACCGGCCACAAATCTATGAGTTTTTTATTTACCCCCTTATTATGCCCTGATGTACTCTGCCCAGCTTACATATACCCCCACATTATAAACTGAAATACCAGCAAAACCCCAAACAGAACTATTACCAAGCAAAATCTGCGCTCCAAAAGCCAAATCACTTTTTGAGCTCTGCCATGGGTCCAAACAGCAGTGTATTACCACATATGGGGTATTGCCGTAATCGGGAGAAATAGCTTGACAAGTTTTGGGGTGCTTTTTATTCTTTATTCCTTGTAAAAATTACATTATATTTTTTCAGAAAAAAAGTAGATTTTAATTTTCACAGACATATTCCAATAAATATAGCAAAAGACCTGTCTGGTCAAGATGCTAACTATACCCCTAGATAAATTCCTTGAGGTGTGTAGTTTCCCAAACCACTTTTGGGGAGATTCCACTGTTTTGGCACCACAAGACCTCTTCAAACCTGACATGGTGCCTAAAATATATTCTAAAAAAAGGAGGCCCCAAAATCCACTGGGTGCTCCTTTGCTTCTGAGGCCGGTGCTTCAGTCCATTATCATACTAGAGCCACATGTGGGATATTTCTAAAAACTGCAGAATATGGGCAATAAATATTGAGTTGCATTTCTCGGGTAAAACCTTCTGTGTTACAGAAAAAAATGTATTACAAATTAATTTCGCCCAAAAAAATGAAATTTGTAAATTTCACCTCTACTCTGCTTTAAGTCCTGTGAAACACCTAAAGGGTTAATAAACTTTCTGAATGCTGTTTTGAATACTTTGAGGGGTGCAGTTTTTAAAATGTGGTGATTTATGGGGTCTATCTAGTACATAAGGCCCTCAAAGCCACTTCAGAACTGAACTGGTCCTTGACAAAATATCCTTTTGAAATTTTCTTGAAAATGTAAGAAATTGCTGCTAAAGTTCTAAGCCGTGTAACGTCCTAGAAAAATAAAATAATGTTCAAAAAACAATGCAAATATAAAGTAGACATATGGGGGATGTCAATTACCAACAATTTTATGTGATATTACTATCTATTTTACAATGTAGATTACATTTAAAATTAGAAAAATGATAATTTTTGCAAAATTTCTTTAAATTTTGGCGTTTTTCACAAATAAGCTAAGAATTTATTGACCAAATTTTTCCACTAACATAAAGTACAATATATCACGAGAAAACAATCTCTGAATCGCTTGGATAGGCAAAAGCATTCCAGAGTTATTACCACATAAAATGACACATGTCAGATTTGAAAAATGGGGCTGGTTATTGAGGCATCGAGGACCCTTGGTCCTGAAAGGGTTAAGTGCTGTGCTCGGGGGAGCCCTTGACATCATTGTCCTTATATGGACAGTGATGTCAGTGGCTACTGATTGAGCGGAATCCCAGTTGCCGATGATCTGGCCGTGGATTCCGTTCCTAGGGGAAACCCCTGAGGTTACTGTCTATATATGGACATTGATGTCAGGGGCTCCTCCTGGAGTGGAATCCCCGGCCAGAGTCGGCAATGGGGATTCCGCTCAAGGAGTAGCCGTCAGCGATGCTTTGGCCGGGGATTGCATTTAGGGAGTAACTCCTGACATCAATGTCCATATATGGACAGTGGCGTCAGGGGGTCCTCCGAGAGGGAATCCCCGGCCACAGCGTTGGCGATGCTCTGGCCGGGGATTCCTCTGCTGGAGGGAGCTTCAGTGGTGCTATCTACAGGGGAAGGGGGATAGCACTATATACAGTGGGGGTGGCGCTATCTACAGGGGGACGCTATGTTGCACAATCTACATGGGGCGCTATGTGGCACAATCTACATGGGGCGCTGTGTGGCGCCATCTACAGGGGGCTGTGTGACATCATATACAGGGGGTACTGTGGCATTGTATATAATGACACAGTACCCCCTGTATATATTGGCGCAGTACCCCCTGTATATAGAGGGCATTGCGGCATTATCTACAGGTGCATGTGTGGCACTATATACAGGGGCATGTGGGGCACTATATAAAGAGGGGTGTGGCACTATATTAAGAAGTCACTGTGGCATTATCTACAGGGGTGTGTGGCACTATATACAGAGGGCACTGTGGGTATCTGTAAAGGTGCCAAAAACAATCTACTCCTTGAAGATATAGTGAGTGTTTGGCGTCTTTTCAGGCTCCCATGGCTGCTTCGTAGACCTGATCTGAGGTCAGTGGACGGCAGCTGCCTTCTGGGCTCTCTTTTGGCGCCGGCCTTAGCGCTGCACTGAATATGACACACGTGATATTACAATGTGTGTGTCAGACTTCAGTGTAGCGCCAAGGCCGGAGCAGAGAAGGAGAGCCCTGACATGGAACACAAGAAGTATCTAATCTATCATGTATCTAATCTATCACAAACTATGGCACATTTTCAGACCCTGGACCACCTTTTTGGTGAACCATTGTGGTAAAAACGGATGTTAAATACTGATGGTAAGAAACTGATGACAACTGACGCTTTTGTAGTAAAAATTGTGAAAAAGCCTGATGGCGACTCATACGTTTTTGCATCAGTTGTAATCACTTGAGAGACAAAAAAAAACTGATGCTGATGCAACTGATACATATGAACGCAGCCTTAGAGAAGCTCTCCACCCCTAACGCAGTCTCTGCTAGTAAAGCGGCTCCGCCGGTAATGGCAGGGTACATATGCTGGAATATTACAACATCTGCAGCTGAATGCTGGAGGAACTATCTCTCACTGACAGTAGATGGCGCTGTGGTAACTATTAGTTGTTATCCCTGTGCAGCTCCTCTGGTGATGATGTGTTATCTCTGGTATTCTCCATCTTGATGTTGTTACTGATGTCGGTTGCTGTCTATCCCAGTCTTATTCTCCCACAATGTCTGACTGCTGCTGAAAGCTGCAAATACTGCAACAGGTTCTGGGCCCAGACGAGGAGCAGAACAGCTCAGTGACCCGACTGATAGCAGGAATCACCCCGAGGTCTCACCTCCTGAATACAGGAGACATATAAGGAAGATGGCGGCAGCTCAGAGCTGACACTGACAGCCGCCAAACTGAGCCCTGACAATCACCAGCAATGGAAGGTTAAAGTGGAAATGTCACTATCCAGAGAGGACGTGTGGGGGCCATTACTGCAGGGACCAGAGAGCAATTATCAGGACTGGGACCAGATAAATAGACAGGGACCACCATAAAGTTATTATACTGTATACCCCTAGATTGCCCACTGCCCGAGATCCTGGTTAGGTAGCAATGACACCTCTCATTTAGAATTTGGTAGGTAGGTAGGGTATCCCCACTTTTAAATACAGCAGGGTCACTGGTGGACGCTCCGCTCCTATTGTTCAGTTGAAATATAAAAAAAAACAACTACGGTCATCAGACCTGTCATAGCCTGTCATCAGACCCGTCATTGCCTGTCATTGCCTGTCATCAGATCTCTCATCGGCTGTCATCATCTGTCATCAGACCTGTCATCACCTGTCATCAGACCTGTCATCAGACCTGTCATCGCCTGTCATCAGACCCGTCATCGCCTGTCATTGCCTGTCATCAGATCTCTCATCGGCTGTCATCATCTGTCATCAGACCTGTCATCGCCTGTCATCAGATCTGTCATCAGACCTGTCATCGCCTGTCATCAGACCTGTCCATCGCCTGTCATCTGACCTGTCATCAGACCTGTCATCGCCTGTCATCAGACCTATCATCGCCTGTCATCAGACCTGTCATCAGACCTGTCATCGCCTGTCATCAGACCTATCATCTGTCATCAAACCTGTCATCGCCTGTCATCAAACCCGTCATCAGACCTATCATCAGACCTGTCATCGCCTGTTATCTGACCTGTCATCAGACTTGTCATCGCCTGTCATCTGACCTGTCATCAGACCTGTCATCGCCTGTCATCTGACCTGTCATCGCCTGTCATCAGACCTGTCATCGCCTGTCATCAGACCTGTCATCGCCTGTCATCAGACCTGTCATCGCCTGTCATCAGACCTGTCATCAGACCTGTCATCGCCTGTCAGAAACTGACTCTGAACCCCCCATCAGCGCGGATGAGTCGCAGGTCCTGCTATGCCCTGATTATCACGGGTAGCTGCAGATAATTATAGCCCCAAGTGCCTGATTTTACAGCCTCCTCAGGTATCAATTTGATGCCACAGGTTTGAGGCCATTGATTCGAGCAACGTATCCACATCAGACATGACAGCGCTGCAAAAGCTGCACGACAGCTCCAGTCTGAACAGCAGCTTATTTCTGCTGAGAAAACGGTATAAAATGAGACCCAACATAGAGAAAGATATAAATGCAGCGCTGGAGGCGGCACAACATGAAAAGAAGGTTACATTATAGGTATCGCCGCGTTCACAACGGCCTGAACGATGAAAATATCGCATTATTTACCGCACGGTGAACACCGTAAAAAAATAAATAAAACACAATGACAGCATTTTATTTTTTTGTCGTCTTGTCTCAAAAAAAATGTAATAAAAAGTGATGAATAAGTCGCGAGTAACGCAGAATTGCACCAATAGAAACGACAGTTCGTAACGCATAAAACAAGTCCTCCCGTAGCGATATCAACCGGAAAATAAAAAAGTTACGGCTGTCAGAAAATGGCGACACCAAAACAGGATTTTTATTGTGGGAAAATAGTGAAACGTAAAAAAACGATATAAATTTGGTGTCGCTGTAATCGTATCGCCCCGCAGAATAAAGGTCACATGTTGTTTATACCGCACGGTGAACGCTGTAAAAAAGAAGAAACAAAACCGCGCTAGAATTGCTGTTTTTTGGTTTCCTCATCTCCCAAAAAATATAATAAATAGCGATAAAAAAAATTGTATTTACCCCAAAATGGAACCAATAAAAATGACAGCTCGTTCCCCAACAACCGATCCCTCGCACAGCGCCGTCACCGGAAAATAGCACGTTATGTCTCTAAGAACGCAATCACGCTGAATGACGGCCCAGACTCATATTTTAGGTCCAGTCGTTTTTCACTAAATACCCCACATCATCATTTACTGGACCCCACAGGTGACCCCGTAGATGCAGCGGAGATGAGGAAACTTTAGGGCCTTGTGCGGCTTATAGGACTAATGAAGAAGTCACATATAAGGCGATACTGGAGCGCAGATATTCTGTATAATCCCCAATAATCCCGGCCTGTGCATGAAGCGACCCCACCAATCCATGGATATTCACCCCATTATTACATCATCCTATTACCCTGATGTACTCCACCCAGCTTACATATACCCTGATGTACTCCGCCCAGAATACATATACCCTGATGTACTCCGCACAGATTACATATACCCTGATGTACTCCTCCCAGTTTACATATACCCTGATGTACTCCGCACAGCTTACATATACCCTGATGTACTCCACCCAGCTTACATATACCCTGATGTACTCCACCCAGCTTACATATACCCTGATGTACTCCACCCAGCTTACATATACCCATATGTACTGCCCAGCTTACATATACCCTGATGTACTGCCCAGCTTACATATACCCAGATGTACTGCCCAGCTTACATATACCCTGATGTACTGCCCAGCTTACATATACCCTGATGTACTCCGCCCAGCTTACATATACCCTGATGTACTCCTCACAGTTTACATATACCCTGATGTACTCCGCCCAGTTTACATATACCCTGATGTACTCCACCCAGCTTACATATACCCTGATGTACTCCACCCAGCTTACATATACCCTGATGTACCCCGCACAGCTTACATATACCCTGATGTACTGCCCAGCTTACATATACCCTGATGTACTGCCCAGCTTACATATACCCTGATGTACTCCGCCCAGATTACATATACCCTGATGTACTCCGCCCAGCTTACATATACCCTGATGTACTCCGCACAGCTTACATATACCCTGATGTACCCCGCACAGCTTACATATACCCTGATGTACTCCGCCCAGATTACATATACCCTGATGTACTCCGCCCAGCTTACATATACCCTGATGTACTCCGCACAGCTTACATATACCCTGATGTACCCCGCACAGCTTACATATACCCTGATGTACTCCGCCCAGCTTACATATACCCTGATGTACTCCGCACAGCTTACATATACCCTGATGTACCCCGCACAGCTTACATATACCCTGATGTACTCCTCACAGCTTACATATACCCTGATGTACTGCTCACAGTTTACATATATCCTGATGTACTCCGCCCAGATTACATATACCCTGATGTACTCCGCACAGCTTACATATACCCTGATGTACTCCGCACAGTTTACATATACCCTGATGTACTCCTCACAGCTTACATATACCCTGATGTACTCCTCACAGCTTCCTAAAGGGAGGGACTGGCGTGGCCATACTTGTTATGTAGGGAGAGGTCAGTGGCCATCTTAGAGCCTGGCAAATATGCCAGAAGCCCAAACAAGGGACAATAGACGTATGCAAGCTAGGGATGCCGTATACATCGCTGAGACAGTTCACCCCGAAGGAGTAGAGACCATGTCTCAGCGATGAAACACAGCTGGCAAAGTTTAAAATAATCCCGAATACCAGGGTATATCCCAAGGCAGTTCATACATACTTTCTAGACGCCTATAGCACGCACATAAACATCACATATTAATATACATAAATACATATATGTGCATACACCAACACAAATATAAGAATCTATACTTTACACGCATATATATATATCAATATAAAGAGTACCATACACTTTAAAAATTCACTTTCATTTACAATAAAAAACCATAATGGTAAAGATATATATTCGTGTATGCATAAGTATTGAAAATAAAAGAATAAATAAATAAAGTGAGGATAATAGACAGAGAGCGAATACAGGTGAGTGAACACGCGTGCTCGTGACAGTGATAAAAAGAGAAAAATACAAAAGAAATAAAATATGTGAGAAGAGATGAGGACGGCACCTGAAAAACATAAAACCGCTGTTACTCATACACAAGTCTTACACACATTTTTTATGTGGATCATTGTATAATGTGCTGTATAAATCGACAAAAATAGGGACCTATATGAAAGTGTCAAAATACAGATCGTTGTAAAATGTGTTATATAAAAGGAGAAAAAATATACTTATCTGTGTACAGATATAAAAACAATATATGAAATAATAAATATGTAGTAACCTGAAATCCATCAATGTAGATGGTCTAATACATAATAATATATCCAACAATAAACATGGATTGACCTAAAATCCATATGTGTAAAAAAAATATACTACATCATTACATATCCAATAATAAATATTTTGTGGAATAAAGTGCATATGTGTAAATATGATGTCATAATGAATTTGTTTCATAAAACATAAAACAAGTGAATTTGTGCATATTCAATATATATATAATATGCTATAGGGCATAAACATGAGCATGTAAATATATGAATTAGTGCACCCATAGTTCCATGTAATACTAAAAATATAAATAAGGTCGGTACACAAAGAAATATAGTATATACATGAAATAGATATGATATCGTGCAGAAATACAGACATACCAATATATAAATGAATATACCAATAGGCATATATAAGAATAAAAATAGAGCCGGTACGCATAAAAGTACCAATACCTACCCCTTGAGAAAGCTGAAGACATACCGAGACGCCAAATCCATATATAGAAAAGAAAAACAAGTATATAAATGCGTATACATAAGGTAACACTCCCATGCATACAGAGGGCCCGCATGTGGTAATAACCAACAGGAGAAAGGGGGAACAAGCCCACAATTTCCAAAGTTGAACATCATAGACAACCTCCACTATAGAACTGGACGAATGGACCATAGGTATCCATAACACCTGTAGAAAGATTAAGAATTTATTGGAAGATGGTATCAGATAATCAAAATATTCCAACCTGAGTGTACATGTTACACCAACAAAAAATTGCCTTACATATACCCTGATGTACTCCACCCAGCTTACATATACCCTGATGTACTCCACACAGCTTACATATACCCTGATGTACTCCTCACAGCTTACATATACCCTGATGTACTCCGCACAGTTTACATATACCCTGATGTACTCCGCACATATTACATATACCCTGATGTACTCCACCCAGCTTACATATATCCTGATGTACTCCACCCAGCTTACATATACCCTGATGTACTCCGCACAGTTTACATATACCCTGATGTACTCCGCACATATTACATATACCCTGATGTACTCCACCCAGCTTACATATACCCTGATGTACTCCGCACAGATTACATATACCCTGATGTACTCCACCCAGCTTACATATACTCTGATATACTCCGCCCAGCTTACATATACTCTGATGTACTCCACCCAGTTTACATATACTCTGATGTACTCCTCACAGTTTACATATACCCTGATGTTCTCCGCCCAGCTTACATATACTCTGATGTACTCCTCACAGCTTACATATATCCTGATGTACTCTGCACAGCTTACATATACCCTGATGTACTCCGCCCAGCTTACATATACCCTGATGTTCTCCGCCCAGCTTACATATACTCTGATGTACTCCTCACAGCTTACATATATCCTGATGTACTCCGCACAGCTTACATATACTCTGATGTACTCCTCACAGCTTACATATACCCTGATGTACTCCGCCCAGCTTACATATACCCTGATGTACTCCGCACAGCTTACATATACCCTGATGTACTCCGCCCAGCTTACATATGTCCCCACATTATAAATTGAAATAACAGTAAAACCAAGCAAAATCTTCGCTTCAAAAGCCAAATGGTGGTCCAACTGAACCTGGCAGCGTGCCCAAACGGCAATTTATGACCACATATGGGGTATTACTGTATTCTGGAGAACCTGCTTAACTATTTATGGGGTGTGCGTCTACGATGGTACAAGCTGGGCACAACACATTGGGCACTGAAGTGGCATATCTGTGGAAAAGGGCAATATTCAATCTGCAACATCTATTGTGTACTAATTTTTGCAAAACACTTGTGGGGTCAAAATGCTCACTACCTTCTAGATGAATTCCTTGAGGGATGTAGTTTCCAAAATGGGGTAAGTTTTTTGGGGTTCCACTGTACTGATACTATAGCTCAATGCAACATGGTGTCAAAAAACGAATCTTGTAAAATCTCCACTCCACATACTAAATGGCGCTCCCTCCCTTTAGAGCTATTGCCTTACCCTGGAGAGAATGCTTTACAAACGTTGAGGTACTTTTCTCCTCTAGTCCTTGTGAAAATGTAAAATTTTGGGCTAGAACTACAACTTTTCTCCAAAAAAAATGACAATTTTTTTATTTTCACATCCCAATTCTAATAAATTCAGCAAAAACCTGTGTGGTCAAAATGCTCACTACACCCCTAGATGAATTCCTCAATGGGTGTAGTTTCCAAAATGGGGTCTTTTTTGGGGTGTTTCCTTTGTTTTGGCACCACAAGACCTCTTCTAACCTGACATGGTGCCTGAAATATAATTTAAGAAAAGGAAGGCCCTAAAATCCACTGGGTGCTCCTTTTCTGCTGAGGCCGGTGTTTCAGTCCAGTACCCCACTAGGGCCACATGTGGGATGTTTCTAAAAACTGCAGAATCAGGGCAATAAATATTCCGTTGTGTTTCTCTGGTAAAAACCTTCAGTCTTACAGGAAAAATCGATTAAAATGGCATTTCTGCCCAAAGAAAATGGAATTTGCAAATTTCCCTTCCACATTGCTTTAATTCCTGTGAAACGCATAAAGGGTTAAGAAACTTTCTAAATACTGTTTTGAATACTTTAAGGGGTGCAGTTTTTAAAATGGGGTGATTTGTAGGGGTTCATAATATATAAGGCCCTCAAAGCCACTTCAGATCCGTTCTGTTCCCTAAAAAAATAGGCTTTTGACATTTTCTTGAAAATGTGAGAAATTGCTGCTAAATTTATAAGCCTTGTAATGTCCCAGAAAAATAAAGGGATGTTTAAAAAATGATGCAAACATAAAGTAGACATATGGGAAATGTTTAGCCAACTGAGCAATAAACCCAAATATATCAGTGGTCCTAGTGACTAATAACTTAGACCAAAAAAGAAAAGAACAGTCACGACCAAATAATTGAAGAAATACAAAAAATCCTTTATTAAACTCAAATAGACAAATGCAAGCAGACAACATAGAACATATTAAAATAGCGTAACCCTCGCAAAATCAAAGATGGAATCAGAACACTAGCGCAGCAGGACAACCAAATAGTAATCCGGAAAAATGATCCCCCAAAAATGCTAAAGTGTCTAAGTAGTTTTCAAGCAGGCAATAAGTATAAAACTTTTGCACAGATAGGCATATACCAAAAAATAAATGTGAATACAATCAAGATAATGACATATGAACAGCAATATACATACACCTGCAGAGTACGGGAATAGCCGGGACATCAAAGACCGGGGGTCCACTGCTGAACCCATCGCGCGTTTCGCAAATGCTTCGTCAGGGGAAATATGGGAAATGTTGACTAATGACTATTTTGTGTGGTATTACTATCTGTCTTACCAGCAGATACATTTGACTTTAGAAAAATGACCATTTTTGCAATTTTTCTCTAAATTTTTGTGTTTTTCACAAAAACATTTAATTTTTTCACTAACATAAAGTACAATATGTCACGAGAAAACAATCTCAGAATCGCTTGGATAGGTAAAAGCATTCCGGAGTTATTACCACATAAAGTGACACGTCAGATTTTAAAAATGAGGCTCTGTCATTTGGTCCAAAACTGGCTGTGGCGGGAAGGGGTTAAAGCTACAGAGACAAAATATCAAAATAAGGAAAGAAGAGAATGTTTCAGGTGCAACAAACAGGGACACCTAAAGAAGGACTGTACAATATGGAAAGCAGAACAGCAGAAACCATTTCCAAAAGGGACTAAACAAAAGGTCAAAACCACAATCTCTGATCCACGTGCAGATAATTGGAACGGCAGATTTAAAGGGACAAATGGGGGCAGCAGAAAGGAAGAACAGAACTCTGATGGAAATGATCAGATGCATGCTGACAGATCCTGGATTACCTGAAAAATATTGGTCCCTAGTACATTTTATGGGTAGGCTAAAATTCCGCCAATACCTACCCAGTAAGAGGGCAAGGTATGGGATAAAAATTTACAAACTGAGCTAGAGCAGCTCAGGTTTTGGGTTTATGAAGGGAATAACCAGAGAGGCCTCTCTAAAACTCTGATTGGGCAACATGTCAAAAGGGGTGCATTATGCAGCGAGAAAGTGTTGTTCGTCAAGTATAAGGACAAGCGGGATGTCCTTCTCTTGACCACAATACATGGAAACGGCAGAACCCCTGTCCCTGTACGAGGTGCCACCACGGTGACCCACAAGCCAGATTGCATCGTGGGCTATATATAATAAGTACTTGGGAGGGGTTGATCTCTCAGATCAAGTGCTGAAGCCGTATAGTGCAATGCGGAAGACAAGGGTGTGGTACAAAAAGGTGGCCGTGCCATTAGTACAGATGGCATTGTATCACACTTACGTGCTATGCAAATGTGCAGGCCGGACAGAGTCATTCCTTAATTTTCAGGAGGAGATTATCAAGGTGCTTGTGTATGAAAACCAGGTTGGGGAGGGCCCAAACACATCTGCTGAAAGTGAGGGCGCCCGTATTGTACCAGGGCAACACTTTACCGGCATCGTTCCCCAAACTGCAAAGAAGGGGAGATACCAAAAGAGGTGCAGAGTGTGTAGCAAAAGTGGCATAAGAAGGGTCACCACTTATCAGTGCAAAACCTCCCCCCTGAAAAAACGGGTCTGTGCATAAAGGTGTTTCCACTGTTTTGGGCCCTCTGGGGCTTTCCAAATGTGACAGGGTGCCGCAAACCAATCTAGCAAAATCTGAATGCTAAATAGAGCTCCTTCCCTTCTAATCCCTGCCGTGTGTCCAAATAGTAGTTTATAACCACATATGGGGTATTGCTGTGCTCAAGAGGATTTTCTTTATAAATGTTGGGGTGCCTTTTCTCCTTTAGTCCTTGTGGAAATGAAAATTTTTTAGGCTTAGCTAAATTTAATCGTAAAAAAATGTAGATTTTCATTTTCACAGCCTACTTCCAAAAAATTCTGCAAAAAAACTGTGGGGTCAAAATGCTAACTATACCCTTAGTTAAGTTCCTTGAGGGGTGTAGTTTCCTAAATGAAGTCACTTTTGGGGGTTTCCACTGTTTTCTCCCCTCAGGGGCTTTGCAAATGCGACATGGCCTCTGCAAACCATTCAAGCTAAATTTGAACTCCAAAACTCAAATGGCGCTCTTTCGGTAGTTTCCAAAATGGGGTCACTTTTGGGGGGTTTCTACTGTTTTGGCACCACAAGACCTCTTCAAACCTGACATGGTGCCTAAAATATATTCTAAGAAAAAGAAGGCCCCAAAATCGACTAAGTCCTCCTTTGCTTCTGAGGCCTGTGCTTCAGTCCAACAACTTTAGAATCTGGGCAATAAATATTCAGTTGCGTTTCTCTGGTAAAAATTTCTGTGTTACAGAAAAAAATGGATTAAAACTGATTTTCTGCAAAAAAAATTACATTTGTAAATTTCACCTCCACTTTGCTGTAATTCCTGTGAAGCACCTACAGGGTTTAGAAACCTTCCTATAATCTATTTTTAATACTTTGAGGGTTTAGGTTTTGATAATGGGGGGTTTTATGGGGTTTTCTGATATATGGGCCCCTCAAAGTCACTTTAGAACTGAACTGGTCCCTAAAAAATAGCCTTTTGACATTTTCTTGAAATTGTGAGGAATTGCTGCTAAAGTTCTAAGCCTTGTAACGTCCTAGAAAAAGAAAAGGATGTTCAAAATACGATGCCAATCTAATGTAGACATATGGGGGAAGTTAACTAGTAACTATTTTGTGTGGTGTTGCTATCTGTCTTATAAGCAGATACATTTAAATTTTTACACATTTTCTCAAAATTTTGGTGTTTTTTACAAATAAACACGGAATGTATCGACCAAATTTTACCATAGGATCGAAAACCCAGGGTAGCCAAAACCATGAATAATTGCATACCGGCCTTTTCCGTTATGGGTTGTGTCATGGGTCAGCACCACCCTGAACGCTGTTCGGAACTTTTCATTTACATGGATAGCATTTATAGTGCTTATAAGTCACATGGCGGTTCCACATGGTGGCTCATCAGCTCCTTTTCCTCAAGGGTCAGTGGCCGTCCGCAGGAATGGTGCATGCTGGTTATTCAATGAAGGCCATTGTAAATTTGCAGGATTATGCAAATATAAGCATTGGTGCTCCGCATGTGGAGGTCCACACACAGCATCTCGTGGTTCCCGCCCAACACATGAGACACCTTCAAAGCAAAATGCTCAATGTGACGGAAAGGACCCCAGTGAGCGAAACCACGATGGGGCCTTGGCTAGATAAGTATCCTGACAGAGCAGCGGCAGCACAGTTACGTTTTGGTTTCACGTTTGGTTTCTTTATCCCATTTAACCTAAGCAGCCATTCTTTATTTGTGGACAACTTGAAATCGGTTAGGGAGCAGCCGGAGGTCTTAAAGGAACAGTGTCATCACAAATATTTTATTTATATGTTAAAGATGTTAGTGCCTTAATATAAACGTTTATTTTCATTTGTGTGTTTGTGTTTTACTGTTTCTTTTTTTCACACTTTTTCTTCCCTATGGGGGCTGCCATTTTTTGTTCCATTTCTGTGTGTGTCGATTAACGACACACACAGACATGGAATACGGCAGCCACAGTCCCATAGGGACTGCGAACGGCTCCCGTCCCATTGACTGCCGTGTACGGCGTCTGTGTGGGAACTGCGCATGCGCCGCTCCCACACAGTCCTATTCGAAATTGGCGCCGTCCGGCGCCATTTTCCTGTGGACCGGAAGTCGCGGCCGGACAGTAATATTACTACTTCCGGTCGCGGCTTCCGGACAAGTGCACATGGGACAGCGGCAGCAAAGGGAGCGGACGGGCCGCGGCGGCAGGAGCAGGTAAGCGATTTCAATGTATGTTAGTGTTTGTGTGTGTTTACTACTGCATGTAAACCTACTACACTGTGAGTTACCTCAAAAAATGGCGACACACAGTGTAGCAGGTTAAACCTTTCAAACCCCTCGTTTATCCCGGCACTAGCCAGGATAAAGGAGGGGGGGATGCTGAGCGCTCACTAGAGCGATAGCTTTTAACCCAATGTTGCAATGCTGCAATTTTGGGAACTAGCTCCAAACAGCTCCATCTAGTGACCAAAAATGGGTAGTATTATAAATTTTGAAAAATTTGAAAAAATTTATAATATTTCCTGACTCGCGAAAAAAATAAAAAAAATTTGAACAATGTTTAATCACCCACACACTAAATGTTTAAATTTAAAAAAAAAAACATGTTTTTGGGGCGACACCATGCCTTTAAGGGAGAAGTTGGCAAAATAAGTATCTTTAGATAGAATCGAGGGTCCTTTCTTCCCTAACCTTCGGGTTTCTCTGTTGGGAGTGGTCCCAAAGAAGGAAGTCGGTAAGTTCCGCCTTATACACCATCTTTCATTTCCTAAAGGTCTTTCGGTAAACTATGGGATTTCGTTGGAGGATTCCTCGGTCTCTTACGTTTCCTTTGATCGTGCAGTTGCGCTGGTCAGGGAGCGCTGAAATCAGATATAGAATCAGCTTGTAGCTTGCTGCCAGTACACCCAGATTGATATCACCTATTAGGCTGTTTCTATGAGGATCACTATTATTTTGATACTTTGTTGCCCATGGTCTGTTCCATATTGTCGCTGCAGAATTTAGTATGTCCATTAACGTTGGACATTATCTGCATTTGTCTATGAGCTCCAAATTAATGAATGCTCTCTCAATGGTGGATCTGAGAGAGGCCGGCCGGAGAGACCAGGACACGCAGCTTCAGTGTTCAAACGATCTCTGCCCTAGGGGGCGGATCCATCTTTATTTATAGGAAAATGAGAGTAGGTGGTGACCTCATACTTGCAAACATTAACATTCTATATATGGTAATATCCCAAAACTCCACATATGGTATAATGACAGGAAAGGTGTAGGCTTTGGTTTCAGCCAATCATCTACAATATGATAATGACTCTGATTCAGCCAATAAGAATTATTTCAATGCATTATAATAATACTTCACCCTCCAAGCCCCAGGTGGCCTGAACCTTGTCCCATGGGAAGGACACACATTTCAGATACACAAGTTAATTTGTCTCTACTTCCTATCTCACTAGAGAATGGAGACTGCAGATAAGTTTAAATTAATTAAACAGAGGGCTTCTTCCAAGGCTGAGAGATGGTAAACAGTCATTGTCCATTCGGCCAAGGCTATTTGATCTGCTCCTTAAAAGAGTAATAAAACATTCAATTCAAGAACACAACATAGAATTGCTTCAGGACATCTGCTGATATTTACTTTTTACTTATTAACCTCAAGATGGCTCCTTCAGGCCAAAAGATAGATTCCAATGATCCAAAATGGATGCCTACCATACAAGATGGAGTCCATGTAAAATGTTATCTTTTTAAACATATTCTAATCACCTTCACAAAAGCAATATATGTTCACACATATAAAGATAATTAAAATATTTTTGACAATATCATGTCACTATTTCGAGATGTTTAGCTCATTTCTGTAATGGGTGGTAAGATATGAGACTGGTTCACGGTCAGCAATTCATTATTCAGACGATTTCTTATTTGTCGCCCCAGCAGATGAGGATACCGGCCATCACATGCTAAAAACATTTCAATTCTTCATATCTCGTTTTGGCGTCCCTCTTTCTGCAGAAGAAACCGAAGGTCCAATAACAAGGTTGTCCTTCCTCGGCATTGAAATTGACACCATAGAAATGGTTTTCAGGTTACCTGAAGAAAGATTAAGAAACTTTTTAGCTTGATTGAAGGATTTTGTGGAGTAGTAAAAGTCACTACTGGGTCTTTTGGTCTTTGCTTGCCGTGTCATTCCAATGGGAAGGATTTTGTCCGCTTATCATTGGCTACTCGAGGAGTTAAATTAGCTGGGCATCGGATTCGTCTCACCAAACCCTTAAAAGCGGACCTTACCATATGGGGTAGTTTTCTTTCCAACTATATCTTTATATCCAAGTATATATACTATATACTTTCCAAGTATATCTTTCCAAACATACATGTTTCAGGTCAGGAGAAGGCAACAATGCAGAATTATCATTATACACAGATACATCGGGCTCCTGCGGTTTTGGAGCAGTTGTTTGCCCGGCTTGGTGTATCATCCTGGCCTGCAGCGTGGCATGCCGCTGGCCTTTGCCGGAATCTTACTTTGCTGGAACTTTTTCCAATCATTGTGGCAGTCGAAATCTGGGGACCAATGTTCAAAAATCGACATATTTGTTTCTAGTCCGACAACGCCAGTGTGGTTGCCGGTATTAACAGTCTGTCTTGTTCTTCACTATCTGTTATATCTTTATTACGTGACTTAGTTTTGCGCTGTCTACAACATAACATTTATTTTAGATCAAAACATGTTCCTGGTCTTAATAATGTTGTTGCTTTTTCTCTCTCACGTTTTCGCTGGCACGAATTCCAGCCTTTGCTGCCCAATACGGAGAGGGTCCGCATCTCATGCCCAAATCATTTATGGGAGTTGGTGGACCTCAACTGATGTCTCTCGTCAGTTCATCAGTAGCGCCTGCTACGTGGCAGAGAAACGCTAAGGCGTGGTTGGAGTGATTACAGGTCGTGAAAGGTCGCAATATTTCTTCTTCGGATAAGTTATGTTTAGAGGTAACAATTGAATATGTTCTATCCTTGAGGGCTTTAAACATATCTGGCACAGCCGCACAGAAACGTTTATCTGGTATTGCTTTTTATTTTAAGTCACTGGGTTGGGGGGGGGGGGGGGGGATGTCACCAAATGCTTTTTAATTACCCAGACTGGAAAAAGTGTCATATTCGTCAGGAATCACGACGGCTAATTTCCTATCCCTTGCTTTGCCGTTTTGTAATGGCAAGTCCAAAAATGTGCTCATCTCCATACGAGACTTTACTGGCCCTCAGTTTCAGCCTTGCCTTCTTTAAGCCTTTAGAATCAGTGAATTATTACCTCCTTCAAAAAAAAAGCAGGGTGGCTTACAGCACACGGATGTTATCATAACCGCTGAGGCTGCTCGATTACGGGTACGGGATCTTACGGGTACGAAGATCTAAGACTGACGTATTTGGCCACGGTGTTTGGATTCACCTGCGTGCCACCCAGGGCGCGGTCTGCGCCATGTGTTTACTTTCTGAGTATTTACTCATTCGTTTCCATTACTCCCAGTTCCTAGTACATATGGATCGCACTCCCCTCACTATTTATCAGTTTAGAACAGTTCTCCACCACTGCCTTATCATCGCGGGTGTTTCCTCTTGCTTTGCCAGATACATACGTCCGGATTTGTTATTGTAGAACACTGTCATAATGTGTTTTTCTTTTTGATCATGTTAGGCCCACAGTTTGGATGCTAGAGCATTCTTATATATTCTGGGCCGCCCAGCGGGCTGATTGTAGGCCTGGTGGCCGTGCGTTGGGCTTTCGAGACATCAATATTTCTTGGAGAGGAATACGTGGTTTAAAATGGTGTCAAGTCCTTCCAGAAGTGGTAAACCTCAGGTGTTAATGGCCCAGTGATACTGGTCATTCACGCGGGGGGCAATGATCTCTGTCTCCTAAGAATGGTCGAATTGATGACGATAATGCGCTCTGATATGGAGCGCTTCTCCTCCTTTTTCTCCGAAATGATACTCGTCTGGTCAGAGATTGTCCCCCATATGGTATGGCAGGGTGCACGGGATGCGGAGTTGAACAGGCACTCTTTCTGCTGGGTGGGGGTCGGAACCCTGTGTAGGCATACAAGGGCTCCTTCATGGCGGTCTTTGAGACTTTGCTGGTATGAGTAGGGGCTAAGAGGGTGGATTTGCCCGTCGGCAGTCTGGCAGTTGGCATAACGCCTGATAGCTGTGGAAAAATATATAAGGGTTTCACTGCTAAGTGGTTCTGGTTTAAGAGGTTAAAATAAAAGCTGTGGCCGATCACCCTCCAGCAAAAGACTAAATTTGGTGTCCTGGTCTTTATTTCTATATTAGTCAATAAGAAAGCTTCCCTCGCATGTTATGTTTGGTTTACCCTGCTTACAGCCTGAATGAGGGACTCCCCTCTAATAAATCACAATGCCTTAAATGGTTATTTTTATGATTGTGTTATATAAACTGGACGTCCCTCATAACTGTATCGTACAACCAGAGCCAGTGAATCACGTACAATCCCATCTATACCTTTCCACTCCACGCTGATGTCCTTTAAACATTGCTGCCCCCAGTGGCTGGGACTGGTTTATGCAGCTTTATCTATATCTCCACATTGCAGGTATAAGGACCTTACACTTTGCACCTTTCTTCATCACCCCAGGTCATCAGCTGGTATGGAATAAATATATTGCCTGCCGGCAACAGAAGCCCTGTTTTCCAACTAACAATTAGAAAATAACAAAGTATTTATTAAATTTATGCAAAGAAAGGACAGACTACATATAATTTAAAAATTAGAGTCCGTTGCTGACTGCAATCAGCTTAGTGCAAGGTATAGAAAGCCTGGAGCTGACGGCTGCAGCACGCAGCACCAGACCAAACGTTCAATTCTAAGAGTCAGCAGGACACGTGTTTAAAATTTAGATTAGAAGCCCCCCCGACATGTTTCGCTACGAAGTAGGGTCTTCAGGGGTATCGGGGCTAATGACAGCGCGCGGCGAGATGGCCCTGTTTAAATATGTAATGGAGTTGCTCCACATGTTCTATTGATTGGCGTAGGGCCAATCACAGAGTGAGCAGAGAACGAGCCCCCCGTTCTGTGACGGGCATGCCACACCACCAATAAGCAGCCACCCTATGTGACCAATGAGGGCATAGCAAAGCGCGCATGCGTATGAGGGCAAAAACAAGTGATAGAGTAATTTGCCGTGGAGCTATTAACCCCTTCCCTCTTTAGCCACTTTTGACCTTCCTGACAGAGCCTCATTTTTCAAATCTGACATGTGTCACTTTATGTGGTAATAACTCCGGAATGCTTTCACCTATCCAAGCGATTCTGAGATTGTTTTCTCGTGACACATTGGACTTTATGTTACTGGCAAAATTTGCTCGATATGTTCAGTATTTAATTGTGAAAAACACCAAAAATTAGCGAAAAATTGCAAAAATTAGCATTTTTCTCAATTTAAATGTATCTGCTTGTAAGACAGGCAGTTATACCACACAAAATTGTTGCTAATTAACATCACCCATATGTCTACTTTAGATTGGCATCGTTTTTTGAACATCCTTTTATTTTTCTATGACCTCACAAGGCTTAGAACTTTAGCAGCAATTTCTCACATTTTCAAGAAAATTTCAAAAGGACATTTTTACAGGGGCCAGTTCAGTTGTGGAGTGGTTTTGAGGGCCTTATATATTAGAAACCCCAAAAAAGTCACCCCATTTTAAAAACTTCACCCCTCAAAGTATTCAAAACAGCATTTCGAAAATGTCTTAACCCTTTACACATTTCACAGGAATTAAAGCAAAGTAGAGGTGAAATTTACAAATTTCATATTTTTCTGCAGAAATACATTTTTAATACAATTTTTTTTATAACACAGAAGCTTTTACCAGAGAAATGCAACTCAATATTTGTTGCCCAGTTTCTGCAGTTTTAGGAAATATCCCACATGTGGCCGTAGCGTGCTACTGGACTGAAGCACCGGCCTCAGAAGCAAAGGAGCACCTAGGGGATTTTGGGGCCTTATTTTTGTTAAAATATATTTTAGGCACCATGTCAGGTTTGAAGGGCTCTTGCGGTGCCAAAACAGTCAAAATCCCCCAAAAGTGACCCCATCTGGGAAACTAGATACCTCAAGGAAATTATCTAGGGGTGTAGTGAGCATTTTGACCGCACAGGTTTTTTACAGAAATTATTGGAAGTAGGCCGTGAAAATTAAAATCAACATTTCTTCAAAGAAAATGTAGGTTTAGCGATTTTTTTTCTCATTTCCACAAGGACTAAAGGAGAAAAAGCACCGCAAAATTTGTAAAGCAATTTCTCCCGAGTAAAACAATACCTCACATGTGGTAATAAACGGTTGTTTGGAGACACGGCGTGGCTGAGAAGGGAAAGAGCGCTATTTGGCTTTTGGAGTTCACATTTAGCAGGAATGGTTTGCGGAGGCCATGTCACATTTACAAAGCCCCTGAGGTGACAAAACAGTGGAAACCCCAAACAAGTGACCCCATTTTGGAAACTATACCCCTTGAGGAAATTATCTAGGGGTATAGTGAGCATTTTGACCCCACAGGTTTTTTGCAGAAATTTTTGCAAGTAGGCTGTGAAAATGAAAATCTACATTTTTTCAAATAAAATGTAGGTTTAGCTAATTTTTTTTCATTTCCACAAGGACTAAAGGAGAAAAAGCACCATAAAATTTGTAAAGAAATTTCTCCCGAGTAAAACAATACCCCACATGTGGTAATAAACGGCTGTTTGGAGACACGGCGTGGCTGAGAAGGGAAAGAGCGCTATTTGGCTTTTGGAGTTCACATTTAGCAGGAATGGTTTGCGGAGGCCATGTCACATTTACAAAGCCCCTGAGGGGATAAAACAGTGGAAACCCCCCACAAGTGACCCCATTTTGGAAACTACACCCATTGAGGAAATTATCTAGGAGTATAGTGAGCGATTTGACACCACAGTTTTTTTGCAGAAATTATTGGAAGTAGGCCCTGAAAATAATAATCTACATTTTTTCAAAGAAAATGTAGGTTTAGCTAATTTTTTCTCATTTCCAGAAGGACTGAAGGAGAAAAAGCACCACAAAATTTGTAAAGCAATTTCTCCCGAGTAAAACCATACCCCACATGTGGTAATAAACGGCTGTTTGGACACACGGCAGGGCTTAGAAGGGAAAGAGCACTATTTGGCTTTTTGAGATCACATTTAGCAGGAATGATTTGCGGAGGCCATGTCACATTTGCAAAGCCCCTGAGGGGACAAAACAATGAAAACGCCCAAAAAGGGACTCCATTTAGGAAACTACACCTCTTGAGGAATGCATCTAGGGGTGTAGTGAGCATTTTGACCCCACAGATGTTTCATAGAATTTATTAGAATTAGGCAGTGAAAATAAAAACAGTCCTTTTTCTTCAATAAGACGTAGCTTTAGCGCAAATTTTTTCATTTTCTCAACAAATAAAGGAAAAAAAGAACCCAACATTTGTAAAGCTATTTCTCCCGAGTACGGCAATACCCCATATGTGGTCATAAACTGCTGTTTGGGCAAACCGCAGGGCTCAGATGGGAAGGACCGCCATTTGGAGTGCAGATGTTGCTGGATTGGTTTCTGGGCACCTGTGGGCCCAAAACAGTGGAAACCCCCCAGAAGTGACCCCATTTTGGAAACTACACCCCTCAATGCATTTACCTAGGGGTGTAGTGAGCATTTTAACCCTGCAGGTGTTTTGTAGAAATTAGTGTGCGCTCAATGTTGCAGAGTGAAAATTGGATTTTTTTCCATAGATATGCCAATATGTGGTGCCCGGCTTGTGCCACCATAACAAGACAGCTCTCTAATTATTATGCGGTGTTTCCCGGTTTTAGAAACACCCTACATGTGACCCTAATCTTTTGTCTGGACATATGACAGGGCTCAGAAGTGAAGAGTACCATGCGGAGTGGAGGCCTAATTTGGCGATTTACAAAGTATTGGTTCACAACTGCAGAGGCTCAGATGTGAAATAATAAAAAGAAACCCCTGATAAGTGACCCCCACTATGGAACTGCACCCCTCAAGGCATTAATTAAGGGGTGTAGTGAGCATTTTCACCCCACAGGTCTTTTCCATAAATGAATGCGCTGCGGATGGTGCAAATTAAAAATTTATATTTTTCCCTAGATATGCCATTCAGTGGCAAATATGTCATGCCAAGCTTATGACACTGGAGACACACCCCAAAAATTGTTAAAAGGGTTCTCCCGGGTATGACGATGCCATATATGTTGAAGGAAACTGCTGTTTGGGGACGCTGTAGGGTTCAGAGCCGAGGGAGCACCATTTGGCTTTTGGAGAGCGGATTTTGCTTGGTACTATATTTGTTTGAGTATTGCTGGTGTTTTATAATGTGGGGGTACATGTAAGCGGGGCGGAGTATATAAGGGGCATAGTCAGGTGGTATAAAAAAATAAAAATAATCCATAGATGTGTGTTACGCTGTGAAGCAATCCTTTCTGCACAGGCCGGTGTCACACTGATATATGGCGTCCTTTATTATCCCCCTTTTGGTCCACACTCCGCGCCTTTGTAGTTTGGGGAATTTTGCTGGGAAGTGTTGTCCTGGTATAATACGGTCACTGTCGCTTCCAGCGGATATGTTTGGGCTCTCCCCTTCCTGGTTCCCTAATTTTAGGTCCTTGATAAATCGCCTCTTGAAACAGAAGAAATGTTCCCCTCGGGCACAACTGCATATTTTTTTATTTCCTGACTTATTGGAGCCATAACTAATTTTATTTTTCATAGACGTAGCGGTATGAGGGCTGGTTTGTTGCGGGACGAGCTGTAGTTATTATTGGTACCATTTTGGGGTACATGTGACTTTTTGATCACCTTTTATCCTATTTTTTGGGATGCCAGGTAAACAAAAAAACGCAATTCTGGCACAGATTTTTTTGTTTTTTTTATACAGCGTTCACCACGCATTATAAATTACATGTTAACGTTATTCTGCGGGTCAGTACGATTCCGGCGATACCTAATTTATAGCACTTTTTTATGTTTTACAACTTTTTGCACAATAAAATTACTTTTGTAAAAATAATGTATTTTTTCTGTCGCCAACTTGTGAGAACCATAACTTTTTAATTTTTTTGTCGCCGGAGCTGTATGAGGGCTTGTATTTTGCGGGACGAGCTATAGTTTTTATAGGTACCATTTTTGGATACGTGTGACTTTTTGATCACTTTTTATTGTAATATTTGTAGGGCAAAGTGACCAAAAAACAGAAAGTTTTTTACGGGTTTTTTTTACGCTGTTCACCGCGTGCAATAAATAATATAATATTTTGATACCTCCAGTCGTTACGGTCGTGGCGATACCAAATACATATGGTTTATTATTATTTTTCAATAATAAAGGACTTGATAAGAGTAAAAGGGGGATTGTGTGTTATTTGATTACTTGAAACTTTTATTGTTTTCAAACTTTTATTTTTTGCACTTTTTTTTACACTTTTTTACACTTTTTTTACACTTTTTCTCAAGTCCCACTAGGGGACTTGAAGGTCCAACCGTCAGATTTTTTTTTTTCTAATACATTGCACTACCTATGTAGTGCAATGTATTAGATCTGTCAGTCATTCACTGACAGCAAGCCGTTTAGGCTTCGCCTCCCGGCGGGGCCTAAATCGGCTTCCGTAATGGCAGAGCAGGAGACCATTGTGTCTCCTGTTGCCATAACAGCAGTGGCCAGTCCCGATTGCCTGTCAGGGCTGGCGATCTGCTAGTAACCGCTACGATGCAGCAATCGCTTTCGATTGCTGCATCGAAGGGGTTAATGGCAGGGATCGGAGCTAGCTCCGGTTCCTGCCGTTACAGGTGGATGTCAGCTGTACAGTACAGCTGACCTCCACCGCTGATGACGCCGGATCAGCTCCTGACCCTGCGCCATCTTGCCGGCAGCTACGGAAGCCGATCAGGCTCCGCCGCCGGGCGGATCCTGACCGGCTTCGGTGCTAGGCAGACCGGGAGGCCAGTATTAGGCCTCCGGTTGCCATTGCAGCCACCGGAACCCCGGCAATTTCATTGCTGGGGCTCCGATGAGCTGCAAACACCTTAAGTGCAGCGATCGCGTTTGAGCGCTGCACTTAAGGGGTTGATGGCGGGGATCGAAGCTAATTTCGGTCCCCGCCGTTACAGTCGGATGTCAGCTGTAAGATACAGCTGAGATCCGACGATGATGGCACCGACTCAGCTTCTGACGTTTGACGTACATGTACGGCATTTTGCGGGAAGTCAATGCTTTCCATGACGTACATGTACGTCAAATGTCGGGAAGGGGTTAAGCTCGATGGACATGCGTATTGGGAAAAAATAGAGTGATAGACAAATTCCCAAATGTCAGGGGCTGACATAGTGGCAATAAGAATATTTATGTGGTGGGGAATGAGTGGAGCTAACTCGTGATGATGACACAGTGGGTCAGTACAGACTGGCCAATCACAGCGCTCGCTGGCACCGGACCAATCTGATTGATCCCATGCCAGCATCTCCTGCCCGGCAACTCTGCTTTAGAGCTGAGTTGCCGGTTCTGTCACTGTGTCGCTTTACACAGCGACAGCTTAAAGTCCTGACATGCTTGGTACATAGGACTGCAGTAAGTTACTTGCAATACCGACGTACCAGACACATCATTTTGCGGGAAGGAGTTAATGTGACAGTGCCCCCTCCCCCTTACCTACAGGGCCCCTGCTTTATAGAGAAATATTAGTATAGAAAAGACATGCAGGAGTTGTCCATAGCAACCAATCAGATTCCTGGTTTTATTTTTCTAAGACAAGTTTGAAATTGAAAGAAGTGATCTGATTGGTTGCTATGGACAATGTTACCTGCTAAATTTTTGACTCCACATCTTCCCAGAAGTAACCATAGCAACCAATTCAATGGATGAGAGTTGGTAGGTAGATTGGAGGGTCTGATAAGTGACAACCACAGCCCACCATGCAGTGACAGCCAGAGCCTCTAGAGGCAACAGCTACTGCCACCATTATAGTGACAACTACTGACCCCAATAATAGTGACAGCTACTGCCACCATTATAGTGACAACTACTGACCCCAATAACAGTGACAGCTACTACCCCAATAATAGTGACATCTACTGACCCCAATAATAGTGACAGCTACTGACCCCAATAATAGTGACAGCTACTGACCCCAATAATAGTGACAGCTACTGACCCCAATAATAGTGACACCTACTGACCCCAATAATAGTGACAGCTACTGAGCCTAATAATAGTGACAGCTACTGACCCCAATAATAGTGACACCTACTGACCCCAATAATAGTGACAGCTACTGAGCCTAATAATAGTGACAGCTACTGACCCCAATAATAGTGACAGCTACTGACCCCAATAATAGTGATAGCTACTGACCCCAATAACAGTGACAGCTACTGAGCCCAATAATAGTGACAGCTACTGACCCCAATAATAGTGACAGCTACTGACCCCAATAATAGTGACAGCTACTGAGCCCAATAATAGTGACAGCTACTGAGCCCAATAATAGTGACAGCTACTGACCCCAATAATAGTGACAGCTACTGACCCCAATAACAGTGACAGCTACTGACCCCAATAATAGTGACAACTACTGACTCCAAAAATAGTGACAGCTACTACCCCCCAATAATAGTGACAGCTACTGACCCCAATAATAGTGACAGCTACTGACCCCAATAATTGTGACAACTACTGACTCCAAAAATAGTGACAGCTACTACCCCCCAATAATAGTGACAGCTACTGACCCCAATAATATTGACAGCTACTGACCCCAATAATAGTGACAGCTACTGACCCCAATAATAGTGACAGCTACTGACCCCAATAATAGTGACAGCTACTGACCCCAATAATAGTGACAGCTACTGACCCCAATAATAGTGACAGCTACTGACCCCAATAATAGTGACAGCTACTGACCCCAATAACAGGTACAGCTACTACCCCAATAATAGTGACAGCTACTGACCCCAATAATAGTGACAGCTACTGACCCCAATAATAGTGACATCTACTGACCCCAATAATAGTGACAGCTACTGACCCCAATAATAGTGACAGCTACTGACCACAATAATAGTGACAGCTACTGACCCCAATAATAGTGACAGCTACTGACCCCAATAATAGTGACAGCTACTGACCCCAATAACAGTGACAGCTACTGACCCCAATAATAGTGACAGCTACTGACCTCAATAATAGGGACAGCTACTGACCCCAATAATAGTGACAGCTACTGACCCCAATAATAGTGACATCTACTGACCCCAATAATAGTGACAGCTACTGACCCCAATAATAGTGACAGCTACTGACCCCAATAATAGGGACAGCTACTGACCCCAATAATAGTGACAGCTACTGACCCCAATAATAGTGACAGCTACTGACCCCAATAACAGTTTACAGACTCGAACAATAACACCTTATTTATGGTGAATGATGAAGGGCATAAAAAAACTTAAAAAAGCAATAAAAATAAAGATAGATTATTGGAGGACTCCACTTATTTTTTTTTATTGCACCCTCCATTTGTACATTGGTGTTTCAGTGGGGTGCTGTGTGCAAAATACTTACCGATCCCCGCATTTTGTATTTTTCGGGTCCAACGCCGCTCACCTGATCTTCCCTCTGACTTGTCTGGAGTCACGGTGCTTTTGAATAAACCGGAACTCAGGCTCTCAATGCATTCCTATGGAAGCCAGCAAGGCCAGGACGAGGCCAGAACGAGGCTCCATAGGAATGCATTGACTTCAGGTTTTCTGAACAGCAGTGATTCCAGACCAGGTCAGAATGAAGATCACGTGCGCGGCCCTGGACTCGAAAAACGACAGGATCCAGGGATCGGTAAGTATTTCTACACCCAGCTCCCCACTGAAACACGAATGCACAAATGGAGGGTGCAAAAAATAAATAAAGTGGAGTGCTTCTTTAAATGCTCATGGTCACAATGAAGGGAGACAAAAGCGAAAAAAAATAATTGCAGCTGAAAGGACAAAATTAGTTGCAACATCAAGGTGTTAATAATTATAGTACATGCAGATCACTGTATAGAGCTTTTCAGCTCCCCAGGGGCATACGGTTGGGAGCTTTGACTGGCGGGGTCACTTTAAGAATAAATAAATGGGGGGTGGCATCACTTCATCAAGATCTACAGAGATTGGCCAGTGATCACATGGTAGGGGGCTATAGAGCTCCCTATGAGATAGTAATGCCCTTCGTCCTCCTCTTTGGCCCCTGCAGCTTGGCGTCTTTCCCTCACTCCCTCTCTTGATTTGACTCCTTAATGACACGTTTTTTTTTCATTTTCGTTTATCACTCCCCTTCCTTGCTTTCGTTTTTACAGCGTCTATCGTCCGGTAATAACTACATGTTCACTTTATTCTACGGATGAATATGATAACGGCGATACCGAATTTATCATTTTTTCATGTTTTACCACTTTGTAAAACTATTTGTTAAAAAAATTAGTTTTGCGTCGCCAAAATCTGAGAGCCATAACTTTTTTATGTTTCTGTAGATTGAGCGATGTGAGGGCTTATTTTTTGCGAGGCGAGCTTTTATTGTTACCATTTTGGAGTACATGCGACTTTTTGGTCAGTTTTTATTCTATTTTTTGGGGAGCTAACGTGACCAAAAAACAGCAATTTGGGTGCTTTAAACATTTTTTTATTTTTTTTTACTGTGTTCAGTGGGTTAGATAACATCAGATTGTAATAGTTCGGACTTTTGCAAATGTGGCGATATCAGTTATGCTAATTTATATTTTGTTTAACATTACTTTAGGGAAAAAATGGGAAGAGGGAATTTAACTTTTTTTAAATTCTGTTTAGTAGTCCCCCTAGTGGACTTGAACCAGCGATCATTGGATCGCTCACACGATCTACTGCAATAGTAAAGATTGCAGTATATTGTGATTCTTACAGCCACCTATAAAGCCCTGCCGGAGAACAAAGATGGCAGACCCTTCATTAGGCCCCCAGGCTGCCATTATAACCATCGGCATCCCGCGATAGCATCGTGTGGGGACAATGGCACGTCGGAGGGGGTCGCCCCTCTCATTCTAATGTGTTAGATGCTGTGGTCGTGATTGATTGTGGCCTCTAAGTGGTTAAATTGGCATAATCAAAGTGATATTTGATTCTGTCCGTTGCAGTGCGGTGTTGGCTATATTACACAGCCATTACCCGCTAAGTATGGAGCGACCCCAGCCCGTGATCTCGCTCCATACTTCCCCTTAACGACTGCCATGTACATGTATGTGGCATGTTGTTAAGGAAATAAATGTTATTTTGTTGATTGTTTCAGTGAATTTTTTTGTTCATCCTGTTTTGATTATTTTGATTATTTTATTCTGTTGTAGATATCACAGCGCGCGGTTCTATGAGGATCTTGTCTAGATGACGGTGAAACACATAGGTAGAGCGCCAGGGACTGCAGGGAAGTGCAACCCGGTCTTTCTTTCCGTGAATTGACACAGAGTGTGATTTGCTAATTTATTGGCGACTTTTCACTATTATGGAGTTCAACGGATCGGGATTCTTCTCCATCTTCTTGGCCTTTTGGTGTGCGGCCTGGCTCTCTGCTAGCTACACCCTGACTGTTATCAACAACCATGTCCCCCCACTGATGTACATCATCCCCTCAGTTCTGTAGATTATCAGACTGCTGATTATTAAGATGAAACAATTCTGACAATTTTTCCATATTATTTAACATTGAGCATTTTCTTTTTTGTTTTGCAGTGAAATGGGAAATTTCTTTGCAGAAAATATCCTGTTTAGAATGGGATTCATAGGAATGGCCATTGCCTGTAAGTAACAATCACGGAAGTGATTATAATAGTCTCTTCATGCAGCAGTAATCAGATTTTTCTAAAAAATAAATAACGTTTTGTTCATTTCAATTGATAATAATTGTCCGGATCAGACGATGCAGATAAATGTTCTCGTCCATTATTGTAGGTTTCTTTTTGGGTTTAGCGCTTGGTCCACGCGTCATAGATGTTATTAGGTTGTTTTACACGTTTTGCACGGTACAGGATTTATTTGGCTTATTTTCTCTTTTTCAGCTCTGGGCCTGACGTTTCTACATTATAAGTTCATTATGTTCCATGCTGAAGCCTTTTGGGATCGTCAGACCTTGGTTTAAAAGATCCTCATGGCAATTGGATGGTCATCATGCGTCGGGACAGCCGTGATGGCTACATTTTCGGTAAGTTAAAAAATGTTTTACATTGATGGGGTTGTCCCATCTTCACTAAATAGGGACCCGCTGGCAATCAGCTGAACCCCTGGTGATCATGATCAGCGGTTATCACCGGGTGGCCACATCATAAAGTGGTATTACATGGCTTATTCCAATGAATGGACGACCATGTAATAGATGTGTCTAATAGAAAGGAGTCACAAACAAGAGACCAACCTCTATATCCATTATGTCTCTGTGGTTATTATATCAGAACACGTTATTTAGGATTTATTGGGAAGTTCTGAGGGTAAATTAGTGATTAGTTCCATAAGATCTGCTGTAACCTCTGTCTGCTTGTTTTCTAGACCTACCGTTATCCAATGACTCACCGGATTTGCGCTTTCATTGCATTCGGGTTTGCCAGCCTTTACAACCTTTGGCAGTCCATACTCGTCTACAAAGTGCCCGAAAGCCGAAGAGTCATCAGCCATTTCAGACTGGCGTCCTGTATAATGGCCGTGACCTTAGTGGTTTTCTGTATCCTTTCTTAAATAATATTTGAATGGAATCCAATTGTCCTTGTCTTTAGGTTCACATGTAGGAAACATCAGATCCTGAGGTGATCATTTCCCTTCATTTTCTGATCTTGCCCGTCAGATGGCGACATGCTGGTGTAACACAGCGCCATCTGGTAACATTGTTCAGCTTCTTGCAGGAACATACTGAATAAGAAAGCAAGCGGTACTGTCCTTGCTATATATGTATTATATTAACATTTATCTCACATAAATATGTAGTAAATTCTATAAGACACTTATTAAACGTTATTTTCCTATATAATAAATTACCAGTCATTGGAAGTAGGGTATCCGTATACACCCACCTGTGCGCTGGAGATCAATGTGTAAAGCTATGTACATATTTTATTTGCACCCCTAGAAGCCGTTCTATAGGAAAACAATTGGACCTATAATCTTTGTGCTTATTCTAGGCACCATGGTGATCGTGACGCCCGCAATGTAATGGATATGGTGTCACATGACAATGGGTCAGGTCCATTTTGGCATCGCCGTCAGTCACATGGAGTATACAATAAACATGAATGCAGCAAAACCTCGGCCCGGGTGGAAAGTTCTTGTTTTGTGCAATTTTTAATGTATTAATTTTGATATTTTTTCACAGATCAGTAAAATGACAACAAAGATCATGGAGTGGTCGATGTTGGTCCTCATTCTGGTGAATGTATTGAGCTACTATCAGAATATGCAGGTCAGTAGACGTCACCTTATTATCACTTCGTATACCAGACCTCGTAATAACATTATTATTCATCTCTACAATCATGGGGTTTATAATGTGGATATGTGTTTCTTTTCTTAGAGTTTATCTATAACAATTACCCGGAAAAGCTTCACCATCTCCAAGAGGGAGAAGAACCAGGACTCTGGAGTATAATGAGGATCATCGTGGACGGTGACATGACACGCTTTCATCAGACCGCACACCCAGATGCCTGTCCGTTTTAAAGAAACACTATGGGCCGGTCACTAACGGGTTAAAAGGGGATCCCCCCCCCCATAAATGTGAGGAAATAACCACTCCACTACCCACCCTCTGCCCCCTTGGACCTTGCCCAGACAATGATGACTACTACCACTGGGTTTAGCTGTTATGGTCACTACTGTCTCCATGATCATCTAATAATGTTTTAGAAATATTAGAAGATTTGTCCATATAGTTACAGGTTTACTTTCTCTTATTTCCAGTTTTATACAATGATGTGGAATGGCGCGCCACAGCCAAGCAGTTATCACATCCCAAACTGCAGAAGATCTGGAGATGGCGACCAAGTGCCAAGACATCCACCATCTCCGACCTTTCTCCCAAATATCATCTTACATCAGGGAGGACGAACTACAAGAACCGTTTATAAACAGTGGACACTAGAGATGAGGTGGAATGGCACGTCACAGCCGAGCAGGAACTTCTCTGGGAACATCCTAAACTGATGAACTCCAGAGATTGCGACCAAGTGCCAAGACGGCCATCAGCTCCAACCTTTCTCAAAAAAAAATCTTACAAACGGGGAGAAAGAACTGCAAGAACTGTTTATGACCAGTGGACTCTACAGCGAGGTGGAATGGCACGTCACAGCCGAGCAGGAACATCTCAAACTGCAGAGGCTCCAGAAATACAACCAAGTGCCGAGACATCCACCACCTCCAACCTTTCTCCCCAATATCATCTTACCACAAGGAGAGAGAAGCAGCGGACTGTTTACTATCCTCATGGTCCTTGTTTGTTGGCTTATAAAACGGTTTAGTAAAGTCATTTTCTACCACCTGAAACCTGTTTTTGTCTTCATTACTGTCAATAATAATAATACTGAGTCTTCCATAGATCTGTCCTCATGAACCTGGAGGAATAAGAACGTCTCAATGTTATTGTAGCAAAATTCTGAGTTATGAAAAAAATAAATAGAGGGGATTCCTCTTCTGGAGGGAGCTTCAGAGGTGCTATCTACAGGGGAAGGGGGATAGCACTATCAGAGGCGGATTAAGAAGACCATGGGCCCTGGGCTGTTACCCAAACTTGGGCCCCCCTTCTCCACCACCACCCTGCTGCGCCGTAACTATTGCTAACACTACCTAAACACTAGTACACAAAGTAGGCACATTATGCACAAAGTACGCACATTATGCACAAAGTATGCACATTATGCACAAAGTAGGCACATTATGCACAAAGTACGCACATTATGCACAAAGTACGCACATTATGCACAAAGTACGCACAGTACACAAAGTACCACATTATGCACAAAGTACGCACATTATGCACAAAGTACACAAAGTAGGCACATTATGCACAAAGTACGCACAGTACACAAAGTACCACATTATGCACAAAGTACGCACATTATGCACAAAGTAAGGACATTATGCACAAAGTACGCACATTATGCACAAAGTAGGCACATTATGCACAAAGTACGCACATTATGCACAAAGTACACAAAGTACGCACATTATGCACAAAGTACGCACATTATGCACAAAGTACGCACATTATGCACAAAGTACACAAAGTACGCACATAATGCACAAAGTAGGCACATTATGCACAAAGTATGCACAGTACACAAAGTACCACATTATGCACAAAGTACGCACATTATGCACAAAGTACGCACATTATGCACAAAATACGCACAAAGTACGCACATTATGCACAAAGTACGCACAGTACACACATTATGCACAAAGTACGCACAGTACAAAGTACGCACATTATGCACAAAGTATGCACAGTACACAAAGTACACACATTATGCACAAAGTACACAAAGTAGGCACATTATACACAAAGTATGCATAGTACACAAAGTACACACGAGTATGCACATTATACACAAAGTAGGCACATTATACACGAGTATGCACGTTATACACAAAGTACACCTTGTAAACACATGAATATGGACATTAAACATACATGAATATGGACATTAAACATACATTAATATGGACATTAAACACACATGAATATGGATATTAAACATACATGAATATGGACATTAAACATAACATGAATATGGACATTAAACACACATGCACTTACCTTTTATGTCTTCACTGCAGCTCTTCTCCTGCTCACAGCACAGAGCCCGCCGACAGTCTCCCCTCCCCCATGTCCCGACAGCTAGCAGCAGAGGAGAGATGTTTAGAGCAGGGAAGGGTGGCTGGAGGGGGAGCTTCTAAAGCAGCACAGACCACGGCTGCTAAGTAGAAGCAAAGCTCCCCTCGCCTGACAGGTGCGGTCCTGGCACCGGGGCTCCCTCCGGTGCTAGCGACGCCACTGGGCATGAGGGGGTTCGGGCGGTCATAGGCCCCCTGGGAGCCTTGGGCCCCCTGGCAGCCTTGGGCCCCTTGCGACCGCCCGAAACGCCCTAATGATAATCCGCCACTGAGCACTATATACAGTGGGGGTGACACAATCTACATGGGTGCTGTGTGGCGCCATCTACAGGGGGTACTGTGACATTGTATATAATGAGACAGTACCCCCTGTATATAATGGTGCAGTACCCCCTGTATATATTGATGCAGTACACCCTGTATATAGAGGGCACTGCGGCATTATCTACAGGGGCATGTGTGGCACTATATACAGGGACGTGTGTGGCACTATTTACATGGGGCGCTAGGTGGCACAATCTACATGGACAAACGGTGGGGCTCAGAAGGGAAAGAGCGCCATTTGGCTTTTTGAGATCACATTTAGCAGGAATAGTTTACAGAGGCCATGTCACATTTGCAAAGCCCCTGAGGGACCAAAAACAATGAAAACGCCCAAAAATTTACTCCATTTAGGAAACTACACCCCTTGAGGAATTCATCTAGGGGTGTAGTGAATTTTTGGACCCCACAGATGTTTCATAGAATTTATTAGAATTGGGCAGTGAAAATAAAAACAATCCCTTTTCTTGAATAAAACGTAGCTTTAGCTCAAAATTTCTCATTTTCTCAACAAATAAAGGAAAAAAAGAACTCCAGCATTTGTAAAGCAATTTCTCCCGAATACGGCAATACCCCATATGTGGTCATAAACTGCTGTTTGGGCACACGGCAGGGCTTAGAACGGAAGGAGCTCCATTTGGCTGTAACGTTGGGTACGTGGACCCACTGGACGGTACCGCCTTAACGGTATGGCTGCTGGCCAAATAGACACGAAGCGGCTCAGCGCTCACACGAGTGATTCAGCTGCTTCAATATAGCGATTGTTGGGGGTCTCAGTGCTCTGACGCCCACCAATCTAAACTTCTGACATGTCTCTATGACATGTCAGTAGTTTGTCGAACGTTTAGCTACACTTTAAATGTTAATTTAAATGTACCACAAAATAGTCACAATGAAGGGAGACAAAAGCGAAAAAAAATATTTGCAGCTTAAAAGACAAAATAGGTTGCAACATCAAGGGGTTAATAATTATAGTACATGCAGATCACTGTATAGAGCTTTTCAGCTCCCCAGGGGCATACGGTTGGGAGCTTTGACTGGCGGGGTCACTTTAACCCCTTCCCGCAATTTCACGTACAGTTATGTCATGGGAGATGGCCTTTTCCCGCATCTCCACGTAACTGTACATCATGGAGATGAAGCTGGCTCAGGAGCTGAGCCAGCGACATCACCGCCGGGTGACAGCTGTATGTTACAGCTGGCACCCTGAGGTATCGGCCAGGACCGGAGCTAGCCTCCGATCCGACCGATTAACCCCTCACATGCTGCGTTCAATAGAGATCGCAGAATGTGAGGAGTTTATAGCCATCGGCACCCCAGCAACGTGATCGCTGGGTTGCCAGTGGCTGCAAAGGCGATCGGAGGGCTAATACTTACCTCCCGATCAGTCTGTAACGGAATCCTCCTATGTCCCGTCGTCGGCGGGGCCCAGGAGGCTTCCGGTACCATCGGCAAGATGGCGCCGGCTCAGCTTCCGGTTCAGAAGCTGAGCCGGCGTCATCAGCAGTGGGTGTCCACTGTATGTTACAGCGGACACCCCGATCTATCGGCAGGAACCGGAGCTAGCTCCGATTCCTGCCATTAACCCCTTCAATGCAGCGATTCAATGCAATCGCTGCATCAAAGTGGTTTGTATGCAATCGGCAGCCTTGCCATGCGATGGCAAGGCTGGCGACTGCTACTATGGCAACTGGTTGCCTAACAATAGCTTCCTATCTGCCATTACGTTAGCCGATTAGGCCCCGCCCGGAGGCGGAGCCTGATCGGCTTGCTGTCAGTGAACAACTGACAGTTCTAATACATTGCACTACATAGGTAGTGCAATGTATTAGAACATCAAAAAAACAGTTGGACCTTCAAGTCCCCTAGTGGGACTAAAGAAAAGTGTAAAAAAAAGTGTAAAAAAAAGTAAAAATAAAAGTTGTAAAAAATACAATAGAAGTTTCAAATAATAACACAAAACACAATCGCCCTTTTTCCCTTATCAAGTCATTTATTATTGATAAAAATAATAAAGCCATACATATTTGGTATCGCTGCGACCGTAACGACCTGAACTATAAAAATATGATGTTATTTATTCCGCACAGTGAACGGCGTAAAAAAAATAACTAAAAAATACTGACATAATTGCTATTTTTTGGTCACTTTGTCTTCCAAAAATTGAAATAAAAAGTGATCAAAAAGTCGCATGTACCCAAAAATGGTGTCTATAAAAACTATAACTCGTCTCGCTAAAAACAAGCCCTCATACAGCTCCGTCAACGAAAAATTTAAAACCGTTATGGCTCTCACAACTTGGCGACAGTAAAAATCCATTCTCTTTACAAAAGTTATTTTATTGTGCAAAAAGTTGTAAAACATAAAAAGTGCTATAAATTAGGTATCACCGGAATCGGACTGACCCGCAGAATAAAGCTAACATGTAATTTATAACACAAGGTGAACGCTGTATAAAAAGAACTAAAAAAATATGCCAGAATTGCTGTTTTTTGGTCACCTTGCCTCCCAAAAAAAAAGGATAACAAGTGATCAAAAAGTCGCATGCACCCCAAAATGGTACCAATAAAAACTACAGCTCATCTCACAAAAAAAAACAGCCGTCATACCACTACGTCTATGAAAAAATAAAATTAGTCAAGGCACCAATAAGTTAGGAAATTAAAAATATGCAGTTGTGCCGGCCTGAGGGGAACATTTCTTCTGTTGCAAGTGGCGAATTATCAAGGCCCCTAAAATTAGGGAACCAGGAAGGGGAGGGCCCAAACATATCTGCTGGAAGTGGGGCGCCCATATTATACCAGGACAACACTACCCAGCAAGATTCCCCAAACTTCAAAGGTGCGGAGTGCGGACCAAAAGGGGAATAAGTAAGGACCATTTATTAGTCCAACACCGGCCTGTGCAGAAAGGATTGTGTCACAGCGTAACACACATCTATGGATTATTTTATTGTTTTTTTTTTACCCCACTATACCACCTGACTATGCCCCTTATATACTCCAGCCCGCCTTACATGTACCCCCACATTATAAACGGAAACACCAGTAAGACTCCAAACAAAACTACTACAAGCAAAATCCATGCTCCAAAAGCCAAATGGCGCTACCTCCCTTCTGAACCCTACAGTGTGCCCAAACAGCAGTTTACTTCCACATATATGGCATCGCCATACCCGGGATAACCCTTTTAACAATTTTTGGGGTGTGTGTCTCCAGTGGCACAAGCTGGGCGCCACTTATTGGCATATCTATTGAAAAACCATTTTCACTCTGCAACATCGCGTGCACACCAATTTCTGCCAATCACCTGTGGGGTTAATATGCTCACTACACCCCTAGGTGAATACCTTGAGGGGTGTAGTTTCCAAAATGGGGTCACTTCTGGGGGGGATCCACTGTTTTGGTCCCACAGGGACTTTGCAAATGCGACATAGCGACCAGAAACCAATCCAGCAAAATCTGTACTCCAAAAGCCAAATGGCGCTCCTTCCCTTCTGAGCCCTACTCTGTGCCTAAACATCAGTTTATGGCCACATATGTGGTATTGCCGTACACAGGAGAAGTTGCTTTACAAGTGTTGGGGTGCTTTTTTGCATTTATTTGTTGAGAATATGAAACATTTTCAGCTAAAACTACGTCTTATTGAAGAAAAAGGATTTTTTTTATTTTCACTGCCCAATTCTAATAAAATCTATGAAACACCTGTGGGGTCAAAATGCTCACTTCACCCCTAGATGAATTCCTCAAGGGGTGTAGTTTCGCGAATCGATTCACTTTTGGGGAGTTTCCACTGTACTGACACCTTAGGAGCTTTGCAAAAGTGACATGGTGTCAAGAAACCAATCCAGCAAAATCTGTGCTCCAAAAGCCAAATGGCACTCCTTCTCTTCTGATCCTTGCCGTATGCCCAAACAGCAGTTTATGACCACAAATGGGGTATTGCCGTACTCCAGAGAAGTTGCTTTACAAATGTTGGGGTTCTTTTATTCCTTTATTTGTTGAGAAAATGAAAAATGTTGAGCTAAAGCTACGTCTTATTGGAAAAAAATGATTTTTATCTTCACTGCCCAATTCTAATAAAATCTATGAAACCCCTGTGGGTTCAAAACACTCACTATACCCCTAGATGTATTCTTCAAGGGGTGTAGTTTCCTAAATGGAGTCACTTTTTTGGTGTTTTCACTGTTTTGGTCCCTTAGGGGCCTTGCAAATGTGACGTGGTCTCCGCAAACCATTCCTGCTAAATTTGAGCTCCAAAAGCCAAATGGCGCTCTTTCCCTTCTAAGCTCCGCCGTGTGTCCAAACAGCCGTTTATGACCACATGCGGGGTATTGTTTTACTCGGGAGAAATTGCTTTAAAAAAGTAGTGGTGCATTTTCTCCTTTTAGTCCTTGTGGAAATTAGAAAAAAATTAGCTAAACCTACATTTTCTTTGAAAGAATGTAGATTTTCATTTTCACAGCCTACTTCCAATAATTTCTGCAAAATGGGGTCACTTTTGGGGGATTTCCACTGTTTTGGTGCCGCAAGAGCCTTTCAAACCCGACATGGAGCCTAAAATATTTTCTAATAAAAAGGAGGCCCCAAAATCCCCTAGGTGTTCCTTTGTTTCTGAGGCCTGTACTTCAGTCAATAAGTGCACTAGGGCCACATGTGGGGTATTTCTAAAAACTGCATAATCTGGGCAATAGATATTGAGTTGCGTTTCTTGGGTAAAACTTTCTGTGTTACAAAAAAAATAGTTAAAAAATGAATTTCTGCAACAAAAAAAAAGAAATTTGAACATTTCACATCTACTTTGCCTTAATTCCTGTGAAACATCTAAAGGGTTAAGAAACGTTCTAAATGCTGTTTTGAATACTTTGAGGGGTGAAGTTTTTAAAATGGGGTGACTTATCGAGGGTTTCTAATATATAAGGCCCTAAAATCCACTTCACAACTGAAATGGCCAATGTAAAAATAGCCTTTTGACATTTTCTTGAGATGTGAGAAATCGCTGCTAAAGTTCTAGGCCTTGTGATGTCATAGAAAAATAAAAGGATGTTCAAAAAACGATGCCAATCTAAAGTAGACATATGGGTGATGTTAATTAGCAACAATTTTGTGGGGTATAACTATCTGTCTTACAAGCAGATACATATAAATTTAGAAAAATTCTATTTTTTGCAATTTTTCGCTACATTTTGGGGTTTTTCACAATTAAATACTTAATGTATCGAGCAAATTTTGCCAGTAACATAAAGTCCAATGTGTCACGAGAAAACAATCTCAGAATCGCTTGGATAGGTAAAAGCATTCCAACGTTATTACCACATAAAGTGAAACATGTCAGATTTGAAAAAATTGGCTGTGTCCTGAAGGCCAAAACAGGCTGTGTCTTGAAGGGGTTAAGAATAAATAAATGGGGGGTGGCATCACTTCATCATGATCTACAGGGATTGGCCAGTGATCACATAGTAGGGGGCTATAGAGCTCCCTATAAAATAGTAATGCCCTTCGTCCTCTTCCTCTTTGGACCCTGCAGCTTGGCGTCTTTCCCCCACTCCCTCTCTTGATTTGACTCCTTAATGACACGACCAATTTTTGTTTTTTCATATTCGTTTATTACTCCCCGCCTTCCAAAAGCCATCACTTTTTTTATTTTTTCGTCGGCATAACCGTATGAGCTTGTTTTTTATGGGACAAGTTGTCTTTTTTTATGGTACCATTTAATGTATCAGATAATGTACTGGGAAACTGAAAAATAAATTATTTGTGGGGTGGAATGAGCAAAAAAAAAGCTAATGCGCCATTTTCAGGGGGATTTCGTTTTTCTGGCGTCTATCGTGCGGTAATAACTACATGTTCACTTTATTCTACGGATAAATACGATTACGGCGATACTGAATGTATATATTTTTAATGTTTTACCACTTTGTAAAACTATTTGTTAAAAAAATATGTTTTGCGTCTCCAAAATCTGAGAGACTTCATTTTTTTTATGGTTCCGTAGATTGAGCGATGTGAGGGCTTCGATTTTGCGAGGCGAGCTTTTGTTACCATTTTGGGGTACATGCGACTTTTTGATCAGTTTTTATTCCATTTTTTGGGGGAGCTAACGTGACCAAAAAACAGCAATTTGGATGTTTTACATATTTGTTTTTCTTACAGTGTTCAGCGAGTGGGTTAGATAACATCAGATTGTAATAGTTCGGACTTGCAAACGCGGCGATATAAGTTATGCTAACTTATTTTGTTTAACATTACTTTAGGGAAAAAATGGGAAGAGGGAATTTTTTAGAAATAGAAAAATATATATTTTTTTGGGATATTTATTTTACTTTTTTTAAATTCTGTTTAGTAGTCCCCCTAGTGGACTTGAACCAGTGATCATTGGATCGCTCACACGATCTTCTGCAATAGTAACGTATTGCAGTTTATCGTGATTCTTACAGCCACCTATGAAGCCCTGCCGGAGAACAAAGATGGCAGACCCTTCATTAGGCCCCCAGGCTGCCATTATAACCAGCCGCATCCCGCTATAGCATCGTGGGGGGACAATGGCACGTCGGAGGGGGTCGTCCCTCTCATTCTAATGCGTTAGATGCTGTTGTCGTGATTGACTTTGGCATCTAATGGGTTAAACAGGCAGACTCAAAGTGATATTTGATTCTGTCCATTGCAGTGCGGTGTTGGCTATATTACACAGCCATTACCCGCTAAGTATGGAGTGACCCCAGCCCGTGATCTCGCTCCATACTTCTCTTCAACGACTGCCATGTACATGTATGTGACATCTTGTTAAGGAGTTAAATGTCATTTTGTTGATAATTGATTCAGAGTTTTTATGTTCATCCTGTTTTGATCATTTTCTTCTGTTCCAGACGTCACAGCGGCGGTTCTAGGAGGATCTTGTCTCTACCGTTCGTGAAATCACCCGGAAACAACTGGAGCATGCCCATCGCGCCTGCAATGTTCTGGCACCCAGTGTGACCTGTTTATCTTGCAATGTGTTTATCCAACCAGCGGACATAATAATAATAAAAGCTGGGGCCGACCCCCACTTTACCCCACATCTTGGTCTGAGTCCCAGTTATTTCATATAAATGTTAGAGGTTGTGTTATATGGGGGTGATGCCTTCATTGGTCCTGTCAGTCTTCTTTTACCAAATGTAATCCCCTGTGATACAATGCTGTCACCCAAAACAACATGGAAAAATCAATGGAGGGGGGTAAATAGTTTTTATTAGCACAGTATAACAGATGACCTTACATTGACCTCTGTGAAAAAAAACGCTAAAATGTCACTACATCAATGACTTATGTTCTGGGGTCTGCGAAGCGCATAGCAGAAATAAGTTCATAGATACTAAACCATGGCAGCTCCAGAGCAGAACTGACCTTACTGTGACATCACAATGACATCACTGAGCTATGATGTCACAGAGAGCTGAGAATTTGGGAATTCCCCTGACAGCAGCAGAACTGACCTTACTGTGACATCATGATGACATCACTTAACTATGATGTCACAGAGAGATGATGGGAGGTTATAAATATTCCCCTGACAGCAGCCCGGTCTTTCTTTCTGTGAATTGACACAGAGTGTGATTTGCTCATTTATTGGCGACTTTTCACTATTATGGAAATCAACGGATTGGGATTCTTCCCCATCTTCTTGGCCTTTTGGTGTGTGGCCTGGCTCTCTGGAGGCTACACCCTGACTGTGATCAAGGACCATGCCCCCCCACTGATGTACATCAGGTAAGATGGAGAATTACACGACTCTTATTTTATAGTTTGGGAATGTATAAGGTAATTACTTAATTATGGAGGAAATATCTAATAACAAAATGGCTTCCATTACCCAGAGGGGCTGCAAGAGGACAGAGAAACGCATTCCCTCATCCCTATAGATTATTATCAGACTGCTGATTATTAAGATTAAACAATGATGAAAATTTTTCGATATTATTTAACATTGACTTTTTCTTTTTCGTTTCACAGTGAAACGGGAAATTTCTTTCCCGAAAATATCCTGTTTAGAATAGGATTCGTAGGAATGGCCATTGCCTGTAAGTAAATATCACAGAAGTGATTATAATATGTTCTTACTTCTGGGGGATGGCGGGTTATTATAAAATGTCTTATATCTGATTATATTACTCTGGGGTCAAACCTACATTTATTTTTATAAAAATTTGATTACTACGTCAGTGAGAGACGCAGGCCGGTTGCTAGGGACACATTGCTGGACAAGACTGTGGTTGTTAGGTAGTGTTTCCCTAGCAACCAGACTGTCAGACATGACTCAGACTTGGCATCAGTCCCGCCCTGTCCCTATCTCAGCCTGCAGCAGTAATCAGATTATTCGAAATAATAAATAAAGTTTTGTTAATCTCAATTGATAATAATAGTCCGGATCAGACGATGCAGATAAATGTTCCCGTCCATTATTGTAGGTTTCTTGTTGGGTTTAGCGCTTGGTCCGCGCTTCATAGATGTTATTAGGTTGTTTTACACATGGTACAGGATTTATTTGGCTCATTTTCTCTTTTTCAGCTCTGGGTCTGACGTTTCTACATTACAAGTTCATCATGCTCCATGCTGAAGCCTTTGGGCCTCGTCAGACCTTGGTTCAAAAGATCCTCCTGGCAATTGGATGGTCATCATGCGTTGGGACGGCCGTGATGGCTATGTTTTCGGTAAGTTAATAAATGTTTTATGTTAATAGGGTTGTCCCATCTGCCCTAAATAGGGACCCGCTGGCAATCAGCTGATCACTGTGTTTCCGGCAGCTGAACCCCTGGTGATCATGATCAGCGGTTATCACCGTGTGGCCACACATTAAATTGGTAATACATGGCTTATTCGAATGAATGGACGACCATGTAGTAGATGTGTGTCTGCTCCATCTAACAGAGAGGAGTCCCAAGCAGGAGACCAGCCTCTATATCCATTATGTCTCTGTGGTTATTATATCAGAACACGTTATTTAGGATTTATTGGGAAGTTCTGAGGGTAAGTTAGTGATTAGTTCCATAAGATTTGCTGTAACCTCTGTCTTCTTGTTTTCTAGACCTACCGATATCCAATGACTCACCGGATTTGCGCTTTCATTGCATTCGGGTTTGGCAGCCTTTACAACCTTTGGCAGTCCATACTCCTCTACAAAGTGCCCGAAAGCCGAAGAGTCATCAGCCATTTCAGACTGGCGTCCTGTATAATGGCCGTGACCTTAGTGGTTTTCTGTATCCTTTCTTAAATAATATTTGAATGGAATCCAACCGTACTTGTCTTTAGGTTCACATGTAGGAAACATCAGATCCTGAGGTGATCATTTCCCTTTATTTTCTGATCTCCGCCGTCAGATGGCGACATGCTGGTGTAACACAGCGCCATCTGGTAACATTGTTCAGCTTCTTGCAGGAAGATACTGAATAGAAAGCAGCGGTACTGTCCTTGCTATACTGTATATGTATTATATTAACATTTATCTTACATAAAAGTGTAGTAAATTGTATAGGACACTTACTAAACATAATAAACGTTATTTTCCTATATAATAACCCACCAGTCATTGGAAGTAGGGTATCCGTATACACCTACCTGTGCGCTGGAGATCAATGTGTAAAGGTATGTACAGTATATCTCATACATAAGTTATTGACATGCTGAGCCGCTGGTACAAACCAGTGAACGTAAAATTCCTTTAATCCGGCACTAATGAGATTATCAATAATTCTGGAATATTGTATAGATTTTATTTGCACCCCTAGAAGCCGTTCTATAGGAAAACAATTGGACCTATAATCTTTGTGCTTATTCTCAGCATCATGGTGGTCGTGACGTCCGCAATGTAATGGATGTGGTGTCACATGACAATGGGTCAGGTCCGTTTTGCATCGCCGTCAGTCGCATGACTCCATGCAATAAACATGAATGCAGCAAAACCTCGCCCCGGGTGGAAAGTTCTTGTTTTGTGCAACTTTTAATGTATACATTTTGATATTTTTTTCACAGATCAGTGAAATGACAGCAAAGATCATGGAGTGGTCGATGTTGGTCCTCATGCTGGTGAATGTATTGAGCTACTATCAGAATATGCAGGTCAGTAGACGTCACCTCATTATCACCTCGTATACCGGACCTCGTAATAACATTATTATTCATTTCTACAATCATGGGGTTTATAATGTGGATATGTGTTTCTTTTCTTAGAGTTTATCTATAACAATAACCTGGAAAAGCTTCACCATCTCCAAGAGGGAGAAGAACCAGGACTCTGGAGTATAAAGAGGATCATCGTGGACGGTGACGTGAGACGGTTTCATCAGACCACACAGATGCCTGTCTGTTTTAAAGAAACACTATGGGCCGGTCACTAACGGCTTAAAAGGGGATCCCGCCCCATAAATGTGAGGAAATAACCAGTCCACTACCCACCCTCTGCCCCCTTGGACCTTGCCCAGACAATGATGACTACTACCACTGGGTTCAGCTGTTATGGTCACTACTGTCTCCATTATCATCTAATAATGTTTTAGAAATATTAGAAGATTTGTCCATATAGTTACAGGTTTACTTTCTCTTATTTCCAGTTTTATACAATGATGTGGAATGGCGCGCCACAGCCAAGCAGTTATCACATCCCAAACTGCAGAAGATCTGGAGATGGCGACCAAGTGCCAAGACATCCACCATCTCCGACCTTTCTCCCAAATATCATCTTACATCAGGGAGGACGAACTACAAGAACCGTTTATAAACAGTGGACACTAGAGGTGGAATGGCACGTCACAGCCGAGCAGGAACTTCTCTGGGAACATCCTAAACTGATGAACTCCAGAGATGGCGACCAAGTGCCAAGACGTCCATCAGCTCCAACCTTTCTCAAAAAAAAAATCTTACAAACGGGGAGAAAGATCTACAAGAACCGTTTATGACCAGCGGACTCTACAGCGAGGTGGAATGGCACGTCACAGCCGAGCAGGAACATCTCAAACTGCAGAGGCTCCAGAAATACAACCAAGTGCCAAGACATCCACCACCTCCAACCTTCCTCCCAAATATCATCTTACCACAAGGAGAGAGAAGCAGCGGACTGTTTACTATCCTCATGGTCCTTGTTTGTTGGCTTATAAAACGGTTTAGTAAAGTCATTTGACTTATTTCTACCACCTGAAACCTGTTTTTGTCTTCATTACTGTCAATAATAATCCTGAGTCTTCCATAGATCTGTCCTCATGAACCTGGAGGAATAAGAACGTCTCAATGTTTTTGTAGCAAAATTATGATTTATGAAAAAAATAAATATATATTTTTTACACTATAAGGCTATGTTCACACGGGGTCTTTTGCCGAGTTTATTGACGCGGAAACCGCGTCGCAAAACTCGGCAGAAACGGCCCGAGAACGCCTCCCATTGATTTCAATGGGAGGCGTCGGCGTCTTTTTCCCGCGAGCAGTAAATCTGCCTCGCGGGAAAAAGAAGCGACATGCCCTATCTTCGGGCGCTTCCGCGTCCGACCTCCCATTGACTTCAATGGGAGGCAGGAGAAAGCGTGTTTTATGCCCGCGGCGCTCAATGGCCGCGGGCGAAAAACGGCGCGATAATTGCTATTCACACGGAGTGTTTTGGGGGAGGAATATCTGCCTCAAAATTCCGTTTGGAGCTTTGAGGCAGATATTCCTCCCCCAAAATACTCCGTGTGAACATAGCCTTAGGCTATGTTCACACGGTGTATTTTGCAGGAGGAATATCTGCCTCAAAATTCAGTTTGGAAGTTTGAGACAGATTTTCCTCCCCCTGCACGCCGATTTCCGCGGAGTTTCTCGCGGCGTTATTCGCCCGCGGCCATTGAGCGCTGTGGGCATAAAAAACAGCGGAATACGCTTTCTCTGCCTCCCATTGAAGTCAATGGGAGGTCAGAGGCGGAAGCGCCCGAAGATAGGGCATGTCGCTTCTTTTTCCCTCGAGGCAGTTTTACTGCTCGTGGGAAAAAGACGCCGACGCCTCCCATTGAAATCAATGGGAGGCATTTTCGGGCCATTTTTGCCGAGTTTTGCGACACGGTTTCCGCGTCAAAAAACTAGGCAAAATACTCCGTGTGAACATAGCCTTAGACGTACATTTTATCAATAAAAAAATCTTGCTACAAAATGTGTACACGTGATAGTCTGGCCCCTTATTAACCCCTCTGATCTGTATGATTGATGCAGGGTGGGGAGGGAGTTCGATCACGATGTGAATATTGCATTCAGCTTCCCGTCAGCGGCAGGAAACACCACTAGAGCGTGTGGAGGAGGGTAAACCATTAGACTACCAAGGAGGAGGCAATTTACCTTTTCCTTACCCAAGACCACCAGGGAATCAAATACTGACCCCTCTATGTAATGTACGGATGTGCAAGTTCCACCAGAGAGATGCTCTTTATAGGTGAGGGTAGTGGCATAGTTATAGGGGTCACAACGGTCGCCCCTGTTCTTACACAGCGCTGACCGTGCTGGTCTCGCCTCCAACGGAATTTGCATCCGCAGGACACACATTCAGTGGGGTTCAATGCTGGAGCCTTTCTCCAGCATTCACTGTGCCGCGATGTAGTGACGTTATCGCGCCTGTCTGCGCCGAGTCACTCACAGCACAGACCGGAGGGGAAGGATCATCCACCCATCGTGGGAACGGGAATAGGTAATTAATTGTTATTATTTTTCTATTAGGTACATACTTATGGGGGCATTATAGAGGGTATGGGAGGGGGGCTCATATGGTAGCTGCTGAGGGGGCATTATACTGAATGAGACAGCTATAGGGGGCATTATACTGTAGGGGGGCATTATACTGTATGGGGCAGCTATGGGGGCATTATACTTTATGTGGCAGCTATGGAGGGCGTTATACTGTATGGAGGTATCATACTGTATGGGGCAGCTATGGAGGGCTTAATACTGTATGGGGGCATTATACTGTATGGGGCAGCTATGGGTTGCATTATACTGTATAGGGGCATTATACTTTATGGGGCAACTATGGGGGCATTATACTTTATGGGGCAAATATGGGGGCAATATACTGTATGCGGGCATTATGTTGTATGTGGAAGATATGAGCGGCAATATACTGTGGGGGCAGCTATAGGGGCATTATACTGTATGGGGCAGCTATGGGGGGCATTATACTGTATCGGGGCATTATACTGTGGGGGCAGCTATAGGGACATTACATATTGGGGGCAGCTATGGGGCATTAAACTGGTGGTCAGCTATAGGGGCATTATATTGTGTGGCGGCATTATACGGTTAGGGCAGCTATAGGGGGCATTATAGTGTGGGGGCATTCATGAGGTCTGTCGGGCATAAGCGTGCGCAGGGGTCTGGTGGTGTTGGGGAGGAGTAGGGGGGTCCAAGCTGAATTCTTGCACCAGGGACCATGAGCCTTAGCTACGCCCCTGGGTGAGGTTATTAATGGGTGAGGGTCCTGAAGGGCATCCAGTGCACAGTGACTGTTAGGGGAGAAAGGTTTAAATGTGGTTTTAATTTATGTGCAGATTGTGAAGGGGTTAATAAAGTTTTCTCCTCTTCCATTATCTCTAATTAGCATATGGGTGCAACATATAAAGAAGCTTACCCTTCTATGCTGTCTGAGGGTACTGGCCACACTCATGGGCCAATAGAGAGAGGTTTTGTACTGGACTTTGCCCACAAGCAAAGGGCTTAAATTGTCTGCTTTATAGTGCGGCTTCCTCTTTTCACTGGGATCCTGGAGGCGAGTTTTGAGGTACCGCTGCCCTGTCCAGAACAGAGTGCCATGACTGCTGATGATGGTGATTTAATGACAGCCTTTAGGGCTCGTATCCTAACAGAAGGGAAAGGTTGGCTCAGCCACTTCCTTGATCAGACGGCTTCCCCACCCACTTCTATTGATTTTCCACACACTTTCTATTACCGCTGCGGTGATGCAGCAGAATGCTCAGGCACCGATCATACCGATTACGACTCCGGTGGTCCCCTTACCATCCCCATCCACTTCAACTGGTACTTGTGAGTTCCCATACACTGGGGCCTGGGGTGCGTGGGGTTAATGACTCTGAGGAATTATCCACCTTAAAAACTGTCTTAGGGGCCGTTCACATATGTCCGGTGTCAGCTTCAGTTTACCACCCGGTGTGTTGAAGAAAAGCAGGAGGCAAACTGATGCTAGAACGGATGCCATAGCTTTCTATGGGATCTGTTCTGGCACAGGGCATATCAGTTTTGGCGCCGTACGGTGCCGGACCTCCCTGGGAGCTGGATCCCATGGAGGTCCGGCGCCGTATCCTATCTATTTTAATTGTGGTCGGATGAACGCCAGGTGCTGCCGCATCCACCTTTCGGCAGCACCCGGCGGGAAGGTGGTCGTGAGCTAGGAGCGGAATCCTCTGTCATAGTATTGCTGGGGATTCCGCTCCAGGTGGAACCCCTGACGACTACCCTCCCCCCGTCCCGGATTCAACGGGACAGTACCGGATTCCGGGCGGTGTGCCCGCTGCTCTGTGCGCCTGGGGGTATGTCTAGCTGTCAACTGTGATCAGGTCCCTGCTTGAGAATTAGTTCAGAGTGGAGGAGCAGAGGGAGCTCCTCCGCTCACCGAGAATTCCCCTGGGCACAGCGCTACTTTAACCCTTTCATGCCAACAATCTGTATAGCCACGTCCTTTTCGTACATAGCAGAAAAAGAAAGTTGGAGCCAGCGCTGGAAGTGGTTAATCTGTTAAAAACGGGAAACTTCTTCCAAGTTTTAATGTTACTTTGGTAAAAACAAATGGACAACAAAATAATGATGACGGGCGGGTAATGTCCAAAGTACAGAGGGTGATGAGGAGATAGTTTACTTTGAAACGCAATTAACCAACCAATTATGAGATCGACTGGCTACAAAAGGTCTAGACTGCATAGTCAGACAAACTACAAGCCATGACTAAGGACCCAGCAGGGGTCTGAAACGCGTAGGCTACCGCCTATCACCTCATCACCCTCTGTACTTTGGACATTACCCGCCCGTCATCATTATTTTGTTGTCCATTTGTTTTTACCAAAGTAACATTAAAACTTGGAAGAAGTTTCCCGTTTTTAACAGATTAACCACTTCCAGCGCTGGCTCCAACTTTCTTTTTCTGCCATTTCCAATGCGTGTGCCGACACGAGGATCCGTGCGCTGACTACCATACCTGTGACAAGGTGAGCTGAAGGAAATTACCCCCCCTTTTTTCCTTTTCGTACATACCCTGTGCAGCCAGGGCGTGAATATACAGATCACTGTTCCAGCTGGCATAGCGCTGTGAAAAGCGCTCGGACGCCGGCTGTGTCAGTGTCTGCGGGTTTGTGCAGCACCGACGTGAATTTACAGTGGGTGTTAAAAGCGCGATCCGGGTGTCTCAGAGTAGTGCTGACACCCGGATCGCGCTGTTATCCCCTGCCTCTGGTCCCGGAGGCATGACCGGGACCTGATTGGTTCAGGTCTTGATCATGTGATCGCAGGGAAAGTTTGTTGTAGCAACAAATTGGAAAGTTTGTTGCTACAACAAACTTTCCCGAGGACCGATTGCGGGTGCTGCCGTCAGTTGCATGGCAAAACCGGAGGCCATACAACAGCCTCCGGTCTGCCATTCTACGGACCAGCTGATCCTCATAGGCTTCCTGTCAGTGTGACTGTCAGCGTCACACTGACAGTTTATAATACGTTACACTACCTATGTAGTGTAATGTATTATAGCAGCCATCAGTGCTGCAGGTCTTCAATTAAAAAAAAAAAAAAGTAATAAAAATGTTTTATACAAGTGTAAAAACAAGTTATAAGCTACAAAAAATGCTTTTTTTCCTATAATAAGTCTCTTATTATAGGAAAAAGAATAAACCGTTAAAACAGTACACATATTTGGTATCACCGCATTCGTAACGCCCCCAACTATAAAACAATGATATTATTTTTCCCGCACGGTGAACACCGCAAAAAATAATTAAAAAACAATACTAGCATCACTTTTTTTTTGTCAATCACCCCTCCCAAAATATAGAATAAAAAGTGATCAAAAATTCGCATGCACCCCAAAATAATACCAATAAAAACTACAACCCGTCCCGCAAAAAACAAGCCCTTACACAGCTTTTTTGGACTGAAAAATAAAAAAATTACGGCTCTCAGAATATGGTGACACAAAAAATAAATAATTTTATAGAAAAGTGATTTTATTGCGCAAACGCCACAAAACGTAAAAAAACTATATCGCCGTAATCGTACCGACATGCAGAATAAAGTAAAATGTCATTTATAGCGCACAGTGATTACTGTAAAAAAAAGGACAAAAACATTGTCAAAATGTATGTTTTTTTTTGTCACTTTGCTTGCCAAAAAAATCAAATAAAAAGTGATCAAAAAATCACATGTACCCTAAAATGGTACCAATGAAAACTACAGATTGTAACGTAACAAATAAGCCCTCACACGGCTCCGGTGGAAAAAAAAAACAAACAAGTTCTGGCGCTCAGAATATAGCGACAGAAATTGTGCAGAGTGTCCAAAAGCGGATAAGATTGGGCACCATTTATCAGTGCGACACCGGCCACAAATCTATGAGTTTTTTATTTACCCCCTTATTATGCCCTGATGTACTCTGCCCAGCTTACATATACCCCCACATTATAAACTGAAATACCAGCAAAACCCCAAACAGAACTATTACCAAGCAAAATCTGCGCTCCAAAAGCCAAATCCCTTTTTGAGCTCTGCCATGGGTCCAAACAGCAGTGTATTACCACATATGGGGTATTGCCGTAATCGGGAGAAATAGCTTGACAAGTTTTGGGGTGCTTTTTATTCTTTATTCCTTGTAAAAATTACATTATATTTTTTCAGAAAAAAAGTAGATTTTAATTTTCACAGACATATTCCAATAAATATAGCAAAAGACCTGTCTGGTCAAGATGCTAACTATACCCCTAGATAAATTCCTTGAGGTGTGTAGTTTCCCAAACCACTTTTGGGGAGATTCCACTGTTTTGGCACCACAAGACCTCTTCAAACCTGACATGGTGCCTAAAATATATTCTAAAAAAAGGAGGCCCCAAAATCCACTGGGTACTCCTTTGATTCTGAGGCCGGTGCTTCAGTCCATTATCATACTAGAGCCACATGTGGGATATTTCTAAAAACTGCAGAATATGGGCAATAAATATTGAGTTGCATTTCTCGGGTAAAACCTTCTGTGTTACAGAAAAAAATGTATTACAAATTAATTTCGCCAAAAAAAATGAAATTTGTAAATTTCACCTCTACTCTGCTTTAAGTCCTGTGAAACACCTAAAGTGTTAATAAACTTTCTGAATGGTGTTTTGAATACTTTGAGGGGTGCAGTTTTTAAAATGTGGTGATTTATGGGGTCTATCTAGTACATAAGACCCTCAAAGCCACTTCAGAACTGAACTGTTCCTTGACAAAATATCCTTTTGAAATTTTCTTGAAAATGTAAGAAATTGCTGCTAAAGTTCTAAGCCTTGTAACGTCCTAGAAAAATAAAATAATGTTCAAAAAACAATGCAAATATAAAGTAGACATATGGGGGATGTCAATTACCAACAATTTTATGTGATATTACTATCTATTTTACAATGTAGATTACATTTAAAATTAGAAAAATGATAATTTTTGCAAAATTTCTTTACATTTTGGCGTTTTTCACAAATAAGCTAAGAATTTATTGACCAAATTTTTCCACTAACATAAAGTACAATATATCACGAGAAAACAATCTCTGAATCGCTTGGATAGGCAAAAGCATTCCAGAGTTATTACCACATAAAATGACACATGTCAGATTTGAAAAATGGGGCTGGTTATTGAGGCATCGAGGACCCTTGGTCCTGAAAGGGTTAAGTGCTGTGCTCGGGGGAGCCCTTGACATCATTGTCCTTATATGGACAGTGATGTCAGTGGCTACTGATTGAGCGGAATCCCAGTTGCCGATGATCTGGCCGGGGATTCCGTTCCTAGGGGAAACCCCTGAGGTTACTGTCTATATATGGACATTGATGTCAGGGGCTCCTCCTGGAGTGGAATCCCCGGCCAGAGTCGGCAATGGGGATTCCGCTCAAGGAGTAGCCGTCAGCGATGCTTTGGCCGGGGATTCCATTTAGGGAGTAACTACTGACATCACTGTCCATATATGGACAGTGGCGTAAGGGGGTCCTCCGAGAGAGAATCCCCGGCCACAGCATTGGCGATGCTCTGGCCGGGGATTCCTCTGCTGGAGGGAGCTTCAGTGGTGCTATCTACAGGGGAAGGGGGATAGCACTATATACAGTGGGGGTGGCGCTATCTACAGGGGGACGCTATGTTGCACAATCTACATGGGGTGCTATGTGGCACAATCTACATGGGGCGCTGTGTGGTGCCATCTACAGGGGGCTGTGTGACATCATATACAGGGGGTACTGTGGCATTGTATATAATGACACAGTACCCCCTGTATATATTGGCGCAGTACCCCCTGTATATAGAGGGCATTGCGGCATTATCTACAGGTGCATGTGTGGCACTATATACAGGGGCATGTGGGGCACTATATAAAGGGGGGTGTGGCACTATATTAAGAAGTCACTGTGGCATTATCTACAGGGGTGTGTGGAACTATATACAGAGGGCACTGTGGGTAGCTGTAAAGGCGACAAAAACAATCTACTCCTTGAAGATATAGTGAGTGTTTGGCATCTTTTCAGGCTCCCATGGCTGCTTCGTAGATCTGATCTGAGGTCAGTGGACGGCAGTTGCCTTCTGGGCTCTCTTTTGGCGCCGGCCTTAGCGCTGCACTGAATATGACACACGTGATATTACAATGTGTGTGTCAGACTTCAGTGTAGCGCCAAGGCCGGAGCAGAGAAGGAGAGCCCTGACATGGAACACAAGAAGTATCTAATCTATCATGTATCTAATCTATCACAAACTATGGCACATTTTCAGACCCTGGACCACCTTTTTGGTGAACCATTGTGGTAAAAACGGATGTTAAATACTGATGGTAAGAAACTGATGACAACTGACGACAACTGACGCTTTTGTAGTAAAAATTGTGAAAAAGCCTGATGGCGACTCATACGTTTTTGCATCAGTTTTTGCATCAGTTATAATCACTTGAGAGACAAAAAAAACTGATGCTGATGCAACTGATACATGTGAACGCAGCCTTAGAGAAGCTCTCCACCCCTAACGCAGTCTCTGCTAGTAAAGCGGCTCCGCCGGTAATGGCAGGGTACATATGCTGGAATATTACAACATCTGCAGCTGAATGCTGGAGGAACTATCTCTCACTGACAGTAGATGGCGCTGTGGTAACTATTAGTTGTTATCCCTGTGTAGCTCCTCTGGTGATGATGTGTTATCTCTGGTATTCTCCATCTTGATGTTGTTACTGATGTCGGTTGCTGTCTGTCCCAGTCTTATTCTCCCACAATGTCTGACTATCCAGAGAGGACGTGTGGGGGCCATTACTACAGGGACCAGAGATCAATTATCAGGACTGGGACCAGATAAATAGACAGGGACCACCATAAAGTTATTATACTGTATACCCCTAGATTGCCCACTGCCCGAGATCCTGGTTAGGTAGCAATGACACCTCTCATTTAGAATTTGGTAGGTAGGTAGGGTATCCCCACTTTTAAATACAGCAGGGTCACTGGTGGACGCTCCGCTCCTATTGTTCAGTTGAAATATAAAAAAAAACAACTACGGTCATCAGACCTGTCATCGCCTGTCATCAGACCTGTCATTGCCTGTCATCGCCTGTCATCAGACCCGTCATCGCCTGTCATCAGACCTGTCATTGCCTGTCATCAGACCTGTCATCGCCTGTCATCAGACCTGTCATTGCCTGTCATCGCCTGTCATCAGACCTGTCATCGCCTGTCATCAGACCTGTCATCGCCTGTCAGAAACTGACTCTGAACCCCCCGTCAGCGCGGATGAGTCGCAGGCCCTGCTATGCCCGGATTATCACGGGTAGCTGCAGATAATTATAGCCCCAAGTGCCTGATTTTACAGCCTCCTCAGGTATCAATTTGATGCCACAGGTTCGAGGCCATTGATTCAAGCAACGTATCCACATCAGACATGACAGCGCTGCAAAAGCTGCACGACAGCTCCAGTCTGAACAGCAGCTTATTTCTGGTGAGGAAACGGTATAAAATGAGACCCAACATAGAGAAAGATATAAATGCAGCGCTGGAGGCGGCACAACATGAAAAGAACGTTACATTATAGGTATCGCCGCGTTCACAACGGCCTGAACTATGAAAATATTGCATTATTTACCGCACGGTGAACACCGTAAAAAAATAAATAAAAAACAATGACAGCATTTTATTTTTTTGTCGTCTTGTCTCAAAAAAAATGTAATAAAAAGTGATGAATAAGTCGCGAGTAACGCAGAATTGCACCAATAGAAACGACAGTTCGTCACGCATAAAACAAGTCCTCCCGCAGCGATATCAACCGGAAAATAAAAAAGTTACGGCTGTCAGAAAATGGCGACACCAAAACAGGATTTTTTGGAAAAGAGAATTTTTATTGTGGGAAAATAGTGAAACGTGAAAAAACGATATAAATTTGGTGTCGCTGTAATCGTATCGCCCCGCAGAATAAAGGTCACATGTTGTTTATACCGCACGGTGAACGCTGTAAAAAAGAAGAAACAAAACCGCGCTAGAATTGCTGTTTTTTGGTTTCCTCATCTCCCAAACAATATAATAAATAGCGATAAAAAAGCGTATTTACCCCAAAATGGAACCAATAAAAATGACAGCTCGTTCCACAACAACCGATCCCTCGCACAGCGCCGTCACCGGAAAATAACACGTTATGTCTCTAAGAACGCAATCACGCTGAATGACGGCCCAGACTCATATTTTAGGTCCAGTCGTTTTTCACTAAATACCCCACATCATCATTTACTGGACCCCACAGGTGACCCCGTAGATGCAGCGGAGATGAGGAAACTTTAGGGCCTTGTGCGGCTTATAGGACTAATGAAGAAGTCACATATAAGGCGATACTGGAGCGCAGATATTCTGTATAATCCCCAATAATCCCGGCCTGTGCATGAAGCGACCCCACCAATCCATGGATATTCACCCCATTATTACATCATCCTATTACCCTGATGTACTCCGCCCAGCTTACATATACCCTGATGTACTCCGCCCAGAATACATATACCCTGATGTACTCCACCCAGTTTACATATACCCTGATGTACTCCACCCAGCTTACATAATACCTGATGTACTCCACCCAGAATACATATACCCTGATGTACTCCGCACAGATTACATATACCCTTATGTACTCCACCCAGTTTACATATACCCTGATGTACTCCACCCAGCTTACATATACCCTGATGTACTCCGCCCAGCTTACATATACCCTGATGTACTCCGCCCAGTTTACATATATCCTGATGTACTCCGCCCAGCTTACATATACCCTGATGTACTCCACCCAGCTTACATATACCCTGATGTACTCCACCCAGCTTACATATATCCTGATGTACTCCGCCCAGCTTACATATACCCTGATGTACTCCGCCCAGAATACATATACCCTGATGTACTCCACCCAGTTTACATATACCCTGATGTACTCCACCCAGCTTACATATACCCTGATGTACTCCACCCAGAATACATATACCCTGATGTACTCCGCACAGATTACATATACCCTTATGTACTCCACCCAGTTTACATATACCCTGATGTACTCCACCCAGCTTACATATACCCTGATGTACTCCGCCCAGCTTACATATACCCTGATGTACTCCGCCCAGTTTACATATATCCTGATGTACTCCGCCCAGCTTACATATACCCTGATGTACTCCACCCAGCTTACATATACCCTGATGTACTCCACCCAGATTACATATACCCTGATGTACTCCACCAAGTTTACATATACCCTGATGTACTCCGCCCAGATTACATATACCCTGATGTACTCCACCCAGTTTACATATACCCTGATGTACTCCACCCAGATTACATATACCCTGATGTACTCCGCCCAGCTTACATATACCCTGATGTACTCCACCCAGATTACATATACCCTGATGCACTCCGCACAGTTTACATATACCCTGATGTACTCCGCCCAATTTACATATACCCTGATGTACTCCGCACAGCTTACATATACCCTGATGTACTCCGCCCAGCTTACATATACCCTGATGTATTCCGCCCAGCTTACATATACCCTGATGTACTCCACCCAGATTACATATATCCTGATGTACTCCACCCAGTTTACATATACCCTGATGTACTCCGCCCAGTTTACATATACCCTGATGTACTCCTCACAGATTACATATACCCTGATGTACTCCACCCAGCTTACATATACCCTGATGTACTCCACCCAGTTTACATATACCCTGATGTACTCCACCCAGACCACATATACCCTGACCTACTCCACCCAGATTACATATACCCTGATGTACTCCGCACAGTTTACATATACCCTGATGTACTCCGCCCAGCTTACATATACCCTGATGTACTCCGCACAGCTTACTTATACCCTGATGTACTCCACCCAGATTACATATACCCTAATGTACTCCGCCCTGTTTACATATACCCTGATGTACTCCACACAGATTACATATACCCTGATGTACTCCGCCCTGTTTACATATACCCTGATGTACTCCACCCAGATTACATATACCCTGATGTACTCCGCCCAGTTTACATATACCTTGATGTACTCCGCCCAGTTTACATATACCCTGATGTACTCCACCCAGATTACATACCATGATGTACTCCACCCAGATTACATATACCCTGATGTACTCCACCCAGATTACATATACCCTGATGTACTCCACCCAGTTTACATATATCCTGATGTACTCCGCCCAGCTTATATATACGCTGATGTAGTCCTCACAGTTTACATATACCCTGATGTACTCCGCCCAGCTTACATATACCCTGATGTACTCCACCCAGATTACATATACCCTGATGTACTCCACCCAGTTTACATATATCCTGATGTACTCCGCACAGTTTACATATACCCTGATGTACTCCGCCCAGCTTACATATACGCTGATGTAATCCTCACAGCTTACATATACCCTGATGTACTCCGCCCAGCTTACATATACCCTGATGTACACCTCACATGTTACATATACCCTGATGTACTCCACCCAGTTTACATATACCCTTATGTACTCCGCCCAGCTTACATATACCTTGATGTACTCCACCCAGATTACATATACCCTGATGTACTCCGCCCAGTTTACATATACCCTGATGTACTCCGCCCAGCTTACATATATCCTGATGTACTCCGCACAGCTTACATATACCCTGATGTACTCCGCACAGATTACATATACCCTGATGTACTCTGCACAATTATATATACCCTGATGTAATCCTCCCAGTTTACATATACCCTGATGTACTCCTCACGTCTTACATATACCCTGATGTACTCCGCCCAGATTACATATACCCTGATGTACTCCGCCCAGATTACATATACCCTGATGTACTCCGCTTACATATACCCTGATGTACTCCACCCAGATTACATATACCCTGATGTACTCCGCACAGATTACATATACCCTGATGTACTCCGCCCAGCTTACATATACCCTGATGTACTCCGCCCAGTTTACATATACCCTGATGTACTCCTCACAGCTCACATATACCCTGATGTACTCCTCACAGCTTACATATACCCTGATGTACTCCACCCAGATTACATATATCCTGATGTACTCCACCCAGTTTACATATACCCAGATGTACTCCGCCCTGTTTACATATACCCTGATGTACTCCTCACAGATTACATATACCCTGATGTACTCCACCCAGCTTACATATACCCTGATGTACTCCACCCAGTTTACATATACCCTGATGTACTCCACCCAGATTACATATATCCTGATGTACTCCACCCAGTTTACATATACCCTGATGTACTCCGCCCAGTTTACATATACCCTGATGTACTCCTCACAGATTACATATACCCTGATGTACTCCACCCAGCTTACATATACCCTGATGTACTCCACCCAGTTTACATATACCCTGATGTACTCCGCCCAGCTTACATATACCCTGATGTACTCCGCACAGCTTACTTATACCCTGATGTACTCCACCCAGATTACATATACCCTAATGTACTCCGCCCTGTTTACATATACCCTGATGTACTCCACACAGATTACATATACCCTGATGTACTCCGCCCTGTTTACATATACCCTGATGTACTCCACCCAGATTACATATACCCTGATGTACTCCGCCCAGTTTACATATACCTTGATTTACTCCGCCCAGTTTACATATACCCTGATGTACTCCACCCAGATTACATACCATGATGTACTCCACCCAGATTACATATACCCTGATGTACTCCACCCAGATTACATATACCCTGATGTACTCCACCCAGTTTACATATATCCTGATGTACTCCGCCCAGCTTATATATACGCTGATGTAGTCCTCACAGTTTACATATACCCTGATGTACTCCGCCCAGCTTACATATACCCTGATGTACTCCACCCAGATTACATATACCCTGATGTACTCCACCCAGTTTACATATATCCTGATGTACTCCGCACAGTTTACATATACCCTGATGTACTCCGCCCAGCTTACATATACGCTGATGTAATCCTCACAGCTTACATATACCCTGATGTACTCCGCCCAGCTTACATATACCCTGATGTACACCTCACATGTTACATATACCCTGATGTACTCCACCCAGTTTACATATACCCTTATGTACTCCGCCCAGCTTACATATACCTTGATGTACTCCACCCAGATTACATATACCCTGATGTACTCCGCCCAGTTTACATATACCCTGATGTACTCCGCCCAGCTTACATATATCCTGATGTACTCCGCACAGCTTACATATACCCTGATGTACTCCGCACAGATTACATATACCCTGATGTACTCTGCACAATTATATATACCCTGATGTAATCCTCCCAGTTTACATATACCCTGATGTACTCCTCACGTCTTACATATACCCTGATGTACTCCGCCCAGATTACATATACCCTGATGTACTCCGCCCAGATTACATATACCCTGATGTACTCCGCTTACATATACCCTGATGTACTCCACCCAGATTACATATACCCTGATGTACTCCGCACAGATTACATATACCCTGATGTACTCCGCCCAGCTTACATATACCCTGATGTACTCCGCCCAGTTTACATATACCCTGATGTACTCCTCACAGCTCACATATACCCTGATGTACTCCTCACAGCTTACATATACCCTGATGTACTCCACCCAGATTACATATATCCTGATGTACTCCACCCAGTTTACATATACCCAGATGTACTCCGCCCTGTTTACATATACCCTGATGTACTCCTCACAGATTACATATACCCTGATGTACTCCACCCAGCTTACATATACCCTGATGTACTCCACCCAGTTTACATATACCCTGATGTACTCCACCCAGATTACATATATCCTGATGTACTCCACCCAGTTTACATATACCCTGATGTACTCCGCCCAGTTTACATATACCCTGATGTACTCCTCACAGATTACATATACCCTGATGTACTCCACCCAGCTTACATATACCCTGATGTACTCCACCCAGTTTACATATACCCTGATGTACTCCACCCAGACCACATATACCCTGACCTACTCCACCCAGATTACATATACCCTGATGTACTCCGCACAGTTTACATATACCCTGATGTACTCCGCCCAGCTTACATATACCCTGATGTACTCCGCACAACTTACATATACCCTGATGTACTCCACCCAGATTACATATACCCTAATGTACTCCGCCCTGTTTACATATACCCTGATGTACTCCACCCAGATTACATATACCCTGATGTACTCCGCCCTGTTTACATATACCCTGATGTACTCCACCCAGATTACATATACCCTGATGTACTCCGCCCAGCTTACATATACCTTGATGTACTCCGCCCAGCTTACATATACCCTGATGTACTCCACCCAGTTTACATATACCCTGATGTACTCCACCCAGACCACATATACCCTGACCTACTCCACCCAGATTACATATACCCTGATGTACTCCACCCAGTTTACATATACCCTGATGTACTCCACCCAGTTTACATATACCCTGATGTACTCCACCCAGACCACATATACCCTGACCTACTCCGCACAGTTTACATATACCCTGATGTACTCCGCCCAGCTTACATATACCCTGATGTACTCCGCACAGCTTACTTATACCCTGACGTACTCCACCCAGATTACATATACCCTAATGTACTCCGCCCTGTTTACATATACCCTGATGTACTCCACCCAGATTACATATACCCTGATGTACTCCGCCCTGTTTACATATACCCTGATGTACTCCACCCAGATTACATATACCCTGATGTACTCCGCCCAGTTTACATATACCTTGATGTACTCCGCCCAGTTTACATATACCCTGATGTACTCCACCCAGATTACATACCATGATGTACTCCACCCAGATTACATATACCCTGATGTACTCCACCCAGATTACATATACCCTGATGTACTCCACCCAGTTTACATATATCCTGATGTACTCCGCCCAGCTTATATATACGCTGATGTAGTCCTCACAGCTTACATATACCCTGATGTACTCCGCCCAGCTTACATATACCCTGATGTACGCCACCCAGATTACATATACCCTGATGTACTCCACCCAGTTTACATATATCCTGATGTACTCCGCACAGTTTACATATACCCTGATGTACTCCGCCCAGCTTACATATACGCTGATGTAATCCTCACAGCTTACATATACCCTGATGTACTCCGCCCAGCTTACATATACCCTGATGTACACCTCACATGTTACATATACCCTGATGTACTCCACCCAGTTTACATATACCCTTATGTACTCCGCCCAGCTTACATATACCTTGATGTACTCCACCCAGATTACATATACACTGATGTACTCCGCCCAGCTTACATATACCCTGATGTACTCCGCCCAGTTTACATATACCCTGATGTACTCCTCACAGCTCACATATACCCTGATGTACTCCTCACAGCTTACATATACCCTGATGTACTCCACCCAGATTACATATATCCTGATGTACTCCACCCAGTTTACATATACCCTGATGTACTCCGCCCTGTTTTCATATACCCTGATGAACTCCTCACAGATTACATATACCCTGATGTACCCCACCCAGCTTACATATACCCTGATGTACTCCACCCAGTTTACATATACCCTGATGTACTCCACCCAGATTACATATATCCTGATGTACTCCACCCAGTTTACATATACCCTGATGTACTCCGCCCAGTTTACATATACCCTGATGTACTCCTCACAGATTACATATACCCTGATGTACTCCACCCAGCTTACATATACCCTGATGTACTCCACCCAGTTTACATATACCCTGATGTACTCCACCCAGACCACATATACCCTGACCTACTCCACCCAGATTACATATACCCTGATGTACTCCGCACAGTTTACATATACCCTGATGTACTCCGCCCAGCTTACATATACCCTGATGTACTCCGCACAACTTACATATACCCTGATGTACTCCACCCAGATTACATATACCCTAATGTACTCCGCCCTGTTTACATATACCCTGATGTACTCCACCCAGATTACATATACCCATGTGACTCCTCCGTGTTTACATATACCCTGATGTACTCCACCCAGATTACATATACCCTGATGTACTCCGCCCAGCTTACATATACCTTGATGTACTCCGCCCAGTTTACATATACCCTGATGTACTCCACCCAGATTACATACCATGATGTACTCCACCCAGATTACATATACCCTGATGTACTCCACCCAGATTACATATACCCTGATGTACTCCACCCAGTTTACATATATCCTGATTTACTCCGCCCAGCTTATATATACGCTGATGTAGTCCTCACAGCTTACATATACCCTGATGTACTCCGCCCAGCTTACATATACCCTGATGTACTCCACCCAGATTACATATACCCTGATGTACTCCACCCAGTTACACATATATCCTGATGTACTCCGCACAGTTTACATATACCCTGATGTACTCCGCCCAGTTTACATATACGCTGATGTAATCCACACAGCTTACATATACCATGATGTACTCCGCCCAGCTTACATATACCCTGATGTACACCTCACATTTACATATACCCTGATGTACTCCGCCCAGCTTACATATACCTTGATGTACTCCACCCAGATTACATATACCCTGATGTACTCCGCCCAGCTTACATATACCCTGATGTACTCCGCCCAGCTTACATATATCCTGATGTACTCCGCACAGCTTACATATACACTGATGTACTCCGCACAGATTACATATACCCTGATGTACTCTGCACAATTATATATACCCTGATGTAATCCTCCCAGTTTACATATACCCTGATGTACTCCTCACGTCTTACATATACCCTGATGTACTCCGCCCAGATTACATATACCCTGATGTACTCCGCCCAGATTACATATACCCTGATGTACTCCGCTTACATATACCCTGATGTACTCCACCCAGATTACATATACCCTGATGTACTCCGCACAGATTACATATACCCTGATGTACTCCGCCCAGCTTACATATACCCTGATGTACTCCGCCCAGTTTACATATACCCTGATGTACTCTTCACCAGCTCACATATACCCTGATGTACTCCTCACAGCTTACATATACCCTTATGTACTCCGCCCAGCTTACATATACCCTGATGTACTCCGCACAGCTTACATATACCCTGATGTACTCCGCACAGCTTACATATACCCTGATGTACTCCACCCAGCTTACATATACCCTGATGTACTCCGCTCTACTTACATATACCCTGATGTACTCCGCACAGCTTACATATACCCTGATGTACTCCGCACAGCTTACATATACCCTGATGTACTCCGCCCAGCTTACATATACCCTGATGTACTTCCTCACAGCTTACATATACCCTGATGTACTCCTCACAGCTTACATATACCCTGATGTACTCCGCACAGCTTACATATACCCTGATGTACTCCGCACAGCTTACATATACCCTGATGTACACCGCCCAGCTTACATATACCCTGATGTACTCCCCCCAGCTTACATATACCCTGATGTACTCCTCACAGCTTACATATACCCTGATGTACTCCGCACAGCTTACATATACCCTGATGTACTCCGCACAGCTTACATATACCCTGATGTACTCCGCCCAGCTTACATATGTACCCACATTATAAATTGAAATAACAGTAAAACCAAGCAAAATCTGCGCTTCAAAAGCCAAATGGTGGTCCAACTGAGCCTGGCAGTGTGCCCAAACGGCAATTTATGACCACATATGGGATATTACTGTATTCTGGAGAACCTGCTTATCTATTTATGGGGTGTGCGTCTACGATGGTACAAGCTGGGCACAACACATTGGGCACTGAAGTGGCATATCTGTGGAAAAGGGCAATATTCAATCTGCAACATCTATTGTGTACTAATTTTTGCAAAACACTTGTGGGGTCAAAATGCTCACTACCTTCTAGATGAATTCCTTGAGGGATGTAGTTTCCAAAATGGGGTAAGTTTTCGAGGTTTCCACTGTACTGATACTATAGCTCAATGCAACATGGTGTCAAAAAACGAATCTTGTAAAATCTCCACTCCAAATACTAAATGGCGCTCCTTCCCTTTAGAGCCATTGCCTTACCCTGGAGAGAATGCTTTACAAACGTTGAGGTGCTTTTCTCCTCTAGTCCTTCTGAAAATGCAAAATTTTGGGCAAGGACTACATCTTTTCTACATTTACTACATCATCTATTTTCACATCCCAATTCTAATAAATTCAACAAAAACCTGTGCGGTCAAAATGCTCACTGCACCCCTAGATCACATTTCAGGGGTTCTTACTCTACTGGTACCTCAGGGGCTTTGTAAAGGCAACATGGCGCCCACGAATCATTCCAGCAAAATCTTCGCTCCAACTGCCAAATGGCGCTCCTTCCCTTGTATCCTGCTGTGTATCCAAACATCAGTTTATTACCACATATGGGGTATTTCCCTACTCTGGAGAAGTTGCTTTACAAATGTTGGGGGGCTTTTTCTCCTTTATTTGTTGAAAGAATTTGAACTAATGCTACGTCTTATTGGAAAATAATGTAATTTAATTTTCACTGCCCATTTCTAATAAAATCTATGAGACACCTGTGGGGTCAAAATGCTCACTACACCCTTAGAGGAATTTCTCAATGGGTGCAGTTTCCTAAATGGAGTCACTTTTGGGGGGTTTCCACTGTACTGGTACCTAAGGGGCTTTGCAAATGCGACATGGTGCAGAGAAATCAATCCAGCAAAATCCACTCCTAAAGCTAAATGGCGCTCCTTCCCTTCCGAGTCCTGCCTCTTGCCCAAACAGCAGTTTATGACCACATGTTGGGTATTTCCGTACTCTGGAGAAGTTGCTTTACAAATGTTGGGGGGCTTTTCCTCATTTATTTGTTGGAAAAATGGTAAATTCTGGGGTAAAGCTACATCTTATTGGAAAATAATGTAATTTTTCATTTTCACTGCCCAATTCTAATGAAATCTATGAAATACCTGTGTGGTCTAAATGCTCACTACACCCCTAGATGAATTCCTCAATGGGTGTAGTTTCCAAAATGGGGTCTTTTTGGGGGTGTTTCCTTTGCTTTGGCACCACAAGACCTCTTCTAACCTGACATGGTGCCTGAAATATCATTTAAAAAAAGGAAGGCCCTAAAATCCACTGGGTGCTCCTTTGCTTCTGAGGTCGGTGTTTCAGTCCAGTACCCCACTAGGGCCACATGTGGGATGTTTCTAAAAACTGCAGAATCAGGGCAATAAATATTCCGTTGTGTTTCTCTGGTAAAAACCTTCAGTCTTTCAGGAAAAATCGATTAAAATGGAATTTCTGCCCCAAAAAAATGGAGTTTGCAAATTTCCCTTCCACATTGCTTTAATTCCTGTGAAACGCATAAAGGGTTAAGAAACTTTCTAAATACTGTTTTGAATACTTTAAGGGGTGCAGTTTTTAAAATGGGGTGATTTGTGGGAGTTCCTAATATATAAGGCCCTCAAAGCCACTTCAGATCCGTTCTGTTCCCTAAAAAAATAGGCTTTTGACATATTCTTGACAATGTGAGAAATTGCTGCTAAATTTATAAGCCTTGTAATGTCCCAGAAAAATAAAGGGATGTTTAAAAAATGTTGCAAACATAAAGTAGACATAAGGGAAATGTTGACTAGTAACTATTTTGTGTGGTATTACTATCTGTCTTACCAGCAGATACATTTGAATTTAGAAAAATGCTAATTTTTGCAATTTTTCTCCAAATTTTGGTGTTTTTCACAAAAACATTGAATTTATCGACCACATTTTTTCACTAACAAAAAGTACAATATGTCACGAGAAAACAATCTCAGAATCGCTTGGATAGCTAAAAGCAAAAATGAGGCTCTGTCATTTAGTCCAAAAGTGGCTGCGGCGGGAAGGGGTTAAAGCTACAGAGACAAAATATCAAAAGAAGGAAAGAAGAGAATGTTTCAGGTGCAACAAACAGGGACACCTAAAGAAGGACTGTAGAATATGGAAAGCAGAACAGCAGAAACCATTTCCAAAAGGGACTAAACAAAAGGTCAAAACCACAATCTCTGATCCACGTGCAGATAATTGGAATGGCAGCTTTAAAGGGAGAAATGGTCAGATATTGCGTGGCGGTGTATTTTCTACGGAGCAACAAGTCACATGACAAGTGATAAAAGTTTTTTCACAGAACTTGACTTAAATAACAAGGAAACAATTTATCTTGCAGATGGAAGCAGAATAAATGCAGAAGGGACCGGGCATGGGATCTTAGTGATCGCCAGTCATCAATATGGGCACAACTTAGCTGTACCAGTAAAAGACGTGCTGTATGTTCCCAGTCTGGAAGGAGGACTGTTATCTGTGAAACGTTTCACAGCTAAAGGACTCACTGTAAAATGACAAGACGACACGTGTGTCATCCTGCACGGAAAGCGGGAGATAGTCAGCGCCAAAGCAGAGGAGCATTTATATCATCTCAACACTGTGAAGGAACAGGTGAGACTCTGCTCGCATGGACACAATGACTGTATTCACATGTGGCATAGACGTGTAGGTCACAACCATCCAGAAAGCAAATAGGAACTGCAAAAGCGGAACCTAACCACGGATCTTATAGTGTCCACTGGTCCAGTCACTGCTAGATGGGAATGTGGCATTAAAGCTACAAGGGCAACACTTCCTAAAGAAAGCGAGACCAGAGCCTTACAACCACGTGACCTAATACACAGTGATGTCTGTGGTCCTATGGAAGTGCCTACACCGAGCGGCAACAGATATATAGTGACCTTTATAATTGTTAGCCATAAAATGAATCACCTCCGGCACTTACATGCGATCTAATACACAGAAGAAAGCGGCTTTAACCCCTTCAGGACGCAGCGGCCATGAAAACGAAGTCGAATTTTTTCCAAATCTGACATGTGTCCCTTTATGTGGTAATAACTTGGGAATGCTTTTACCTATCCAAGCGATTCTGAGATTGTTTTCTTGGGACATGTTGTACTTTATATTAGTGGAAAAGTTTGGTCGATAAATTCAGTATTTATTTGTGAAAAACACCAAAATTTTGAGAAAATGTACAAAAATGATGATTTTTCTATAAAATATAAATGTATCTACTTGTAAGACAGATAATTATACCACACAAAATAGTTACTAGTTCACATCCCCCATATGTCTACTTTATGTTGGCATCGTTTTTCTAGGACGTTACACGGCTTAGAACTTCAGCAGCAATTTCTCACATTTTCAAGAAAATTTCAAAAGGCTATTTTTTAAGGGACCAGTTCAGTTCTGAAGTGGCTTTGAGGGGCCCATATATTAGAAACCCCCATAAATCACCCCATTTTGAAAACTGCACCCCTCAAAGTATTCAATACAGCATTCAGAGTGTTTTAACCCTTTTGGCGTTTAACAAGAATTACAGGTGAAATCTAAAATTATTCTTTTTTTTGTTAAAATTAATTTGTAATGCGTTTGGCTCTAGTGTGCTAATGGCAGAGGCCTCGAGAGCAAAGGAGCAATTAGCGGATTTTGGGGCCTCCTTTTTTTTAGAATATTTTTTAGGTGCCAAAACAGTTGAAACCCCCCCAAATTGACCCCATTCTGGAAACTACACCCCTCAAGGAATTTTTCTAGAGGTATAGGTAGCATTTTGACCCCACAGTTTTTTTTGCTAAATTTACTTGAATTAGTTTGTAAAAATGAAAATCTACTTTTTTTCTAAAAAAAAACTTTGAACTTTTTAATTTTTGGAAGGAATAAAGGAGAAAAAGAACACCAATATTTGTAAAGCAATTTCTCCCGATTACTGCAATACCCCAAATGTGGTAATAAACGTTAATTTGGACCCACGGCAGAGCTCAGAAGGGAAGGAGTGCCATTTGGATTTTGGAGTGCAGATTTTGCTGGAATTGTTTTCAGTGACATGTCGCGTTTGCCATGCGCTGGAGGGCCCAAAACAGTGGAAACCCCCCAAAAGTGACCCCATTTTGGAAAATACACCCTCAATGAATTTTTCTAGGGGTAAAGGTAGCATTTTAACTACACAGTTTTCTTGCTAAATGTATTTGAATTAGTCTGTGAAAATGAAAATCTACTTTCTTTCTGAAAAAAACCATAGAATTTTGTAATTTTTGGAAGGAATAAAAGGAGAAAAAGCACCCCAACATTTATAAAGCAATTTCTACTGATTACGGACATACCCCATATGAGGTAATAAACTGCTGTTTGGACCCACGGCAGGGCTCATAAGGGAAGGAGAGCCATTTGAATTTTTGGAGCACAGATTTTGTTGGAATGCTTTTAGGCCACCATATTGCATATGCAGAGCCCCTGAGGTATTAATACAGTGGAATTCCCCAAGAATGATGCCATTTTAGAATCTATACCCATAAAGGAAAGGAATTAATCTAGTGGCCTAGTAAACTTGTCCCCACAGGTGTTTGTTAGAAATGGTCCATGAAAAATGAAAAATCTAATGTTCTCAATTTTTTTCCTAAGATGTAATAGGAGAAATAGCACGGCAAAAGTTTTTACACAATTTCTACTGAGTACGGCAACACCCCATATGTGGATGTAAACTGGTGTTTAGGCACACGGTTGGGCTGAAGAAATAAGGAGCACTATGCAATATTTCAGGCCCACTATGGTGGTATTTATCACATTGTGCCATGATTACAGATGATCTGAGGTGTCAAAATATTATAAACCCCACAGAAGTAACCCAATTTTTGAAGCTACACCCCTCAAAGAATTTACATGGGGGTATAGTGAGAATTGTGACTTTCTGACGGACACCTCTCATGGTATTCATCTAGGGGTATAATAAGAATTATTAGTTGTGAAGTTGGCAGCCTAAAAGTCCCGCACTGGAGGGAGGTGGAATGGCAGGTCAAAATGCAGCCCAGAAAATACATTTATTAAAAACATATGAAAAATTATTTTTTTGCTGAGGTAACACATCTACTCTGCATTTTATCCTCTCACTTAGCTTTATAATCCGGGTGAGGGGGTCACTCCCTCCATTACTATTCCAGCTGCCTACAGGGCATACTGTATTGGGTATAGGGAGAATATTTAATATAGTTTATTTGGGGTTTTTATTAATATTACAATGAGGTAAAGGACTTGTCAGTGAAAACAAAATGTTATGGCCAATATGGAAGACTGAAGGTGGATGAAGAATTAAATAAAATAAAATTAAAAGTCTAAAGAAGTGTCGTAAATTTGAAAACACTGGAGAGACAATCTGAGGTTTGTGGGGGACGTTTCGCACATATATCGCGTGTCCCTCCTGATGCCTTGTTTTGAGCACACGTGACATCTTTTCTGGGGCCTCTGTTTTATTCCAGTGGGGTGGGGGGGGGGGGGGCTTCTGTGATGAAATGTTGGCCGGGTACAGCTTCTTATACTATACCCTTGTTTTGCGCATGGCGCTGTGTGGTTTGATGACTTAATCTTAAAGATCAACGCCACCCATAAATTTATTGTACACATAAGGGTTTGCGGGATTGGGTGGTGGATCCGCATACAGGGACAAGGCTCCGGCCGCCATTAGTAATGGTGGTCAGGATCAGGACGTCTCCTCTGTCTCTGTATCTGAGGAACAGCAGATCTTCTCTGCAGACGGCCCTGCTCTCTCCCACCCTTTACGACTGTCCTAGCAGAGTTTTGGGGAGACCTTTATGGTTTTCCCGGATTGTGCCGCAGGCCAATGTGGATCGGGACGCAGGGACTTTAAACCATCGGGACACTATTGTAGAAATGATCTATATATAAATGGTACACTTTGCCAAGCAGCAGATGCACAAGGTCCCACACAAATCGTCCCGCTGACTCCTAGGATGGGGGGGGGGGCATTCAGGGGATCAATTTTAGAGTCCTTTCCCTCATACACCCTGAAGCGATGGGTATACCCGGGGGCACTCCCACAGATTTTATATAATTTAACAACGTACCGGGCCCTTTTGTTTGGAAGGTGCTGCCTAAACCTGAGTCTTCCCTCAAAACAAACAAGGGATTCATCCACCGCAATATTCTGTATAGGGATATCATTTTGGGAAAAGGTTTGACAATAATGGTCTATTATTGGCCTTATTTAAAAAAAACGGTCAACATTTGGGGCATCTGGGGGGGGGGGGCAGCGACTGTTATCACTAAAATGCAGGAATTTAATTATCGCCTCAAAGCGTGTCCTGCTCATTATTGTGCGGTGGAGAGGGGGGGGCTATATAATATATCAGAGGACCAGTCATCTCTAATAGGGGGCTTTTTATAATGCCAAAACTTAAACATGCCCCAGAATGTATGCAGCTCTGCTGCATTTGTTGGAGTACAATTTTTGCCTCTGGCATAGTAGGGGGTCAGGGTTTTGGGAGATAAACGGAGCAGCATAGATGTTCGTCTGCTCAACCAATAAATGTATTAGGGAGTCAGAAAAAAAATCAATGGCCTCGAACCTGTGGCATCAAATTGATCCCTGAGGAGGCTGTAAAATCAGGCACTTGGGGGCTATAATTATCTGCAGCTACCCGTGATAATCCGGGCATAGCAGCACCTGCGACTCTTCCGCGCTGACGGGGGGGTTCAGAGTCAGTTTCTCTAGGTTCAGATGAAATCACAAACTGCTTCACCTTCACCTGCTGAGTCTGTATCTGAGAATAACATTTGGTTTGTCACATCAGCGGTGTAAAGCCTTTAGGCCCATATTTTATATTTCTAACTGGAGATGACAAGCGATGACAGGTCTGATGACAGGAGATGACAGCTCTGATGACAAGTCTGATGACAGGCGATGACAGCTCTGATGACAGGTCTGATGACAGGCGATGACAGGTCTGATGACAGGTGATGACAGATCTGATGACAGGCGATGACAGGTCTGATGACAGGCGATGATGACAGGCGATGACAGGTCTGATAACAGGCGATGACAGGTCTAATGATAGGCGATGACAGGTCTGATGACAGGCGATGACAGGTCTGATAACAGGCGATGACAGGTCTAATGATAGGCGATGACAGGTCTGATGACAGGCGATGACAGGTCTGATGACAGGTCTGATGACAGGCAATGACAGCTCTGATGACCGTTGTATTTTTTAAAAAATATTTAAACTGAACAATAGGAGCGAAGCGTCCACCAGTGACCCTGCTGTATTTAAAAGTGGGGATACCCTACCTACCTACCAAATTCTAAATGAGAGGTGTCATTGCTACCTAACCGGGACCTCGGGCAGTGGGCAATCTAGGGTTATACAGCTGGGTACAGGGGATGAGAGGCGATGACAGGACTGAGTGCAGGACTGAGGACAGGTTTGGTGACACTGATCACCAGATGATGGAGGTTGTAGTGTTTTATCAGCTGGTGAGGGGACTGATCGCCGGCTTTTTGTACATTTTCATCCCTATCTACACAGCATCTGGCTCTGTCAGGCTCCAGGACACAGTTGAGCCCTCACAGAGCAGGAGATGCCGGTAAAACAATACGTCTGCGTTGTGATTGGCCAGTCAGTACAGACTGGCCAAACACAGCGCTCACCGGCATGGGACCATTCTGATTGGATCCATGCCGGCATCTCCTGCCGGTAACTCTGCTTTAGAGCTGAGTTGCCGGTTCTGTCACTGTGTCGCTTCACACAGTGACAGTTTAAAGTCCTGACATGCTTGGTACATAGGACTGCAGTAAGTTACTTGCAATACCGACGTACCAGACACGTCATTTTGTGGGAAGGGGTTAATGTGACAGTACCCCCCCTCCCCCTTTACCTACAGGGCCCCTGCTTTATAGGGAAATAGTATAGAAAAGACATGGAGGCGTTGTCCATAGCAACCAATCAGATTCCTGGTTTTATTTTTATTTTTTTTAAACTTTCATTTTTATTTGCCTTTTTCCAATTTTACATAATAACATTTCAATACAACATTGAACTTTGAAAAACAATTTAACATTTGCCAAAATGTATGGACATCATTACCTTCACAAAATATTACACAGTAGAACGTCCATACAACACATAGCCAACCATCCCATTCCACCTCCAGTCTTCCGTCCCACCATAAAGACCTGTGCAAGTAGTCTAACAATACCTGGTAGTGTCCTAATATCTGTCTCCCTGATACCTCTAGGATATCTCCAATGCTCCCAAAGAGCCACTAAGGTGTTCTCTTGCGTACCACGCTGTCTGTCGAAACGAGGACATCAATTCTCTGATCTCCTGATCATCGAATTGAGTAACAATGAATCGTTTCCATTTGGCGAAAAAGTGGATTGTTTCCTTTTCTTTATGTCGTTCTGTTTCTAGATGTTCTATATTCAAGAGCTTCTTCAGCTGTATAGTCACTTCTGATATTGTTGGGAGTTCCCTAATCAGCCAGTTCTGCAATAGACATCTTTTTGCTACCATGAGGACAGTATGTATTATTGAGGGCACCCGTCTAGATATCGCTGTATCCTCTTCCTCAGGTGGTCTCATCTGATGGAATAACATACATTGTGGAGACATTGGTAGGGATGTTGCCCAGAATGTTGTTGCAAACCTGCACATTTCCCCCCAAAAGTCTTGGGTAGCGTGACAGCTCCAAATCCCGTGGTACATATCAGATTTGGCCAATTGACATTTAGGACAAGCAATTCTCCTATCCGGATTAGAGGCAGAAGCCGGGATCTTGAAACCATAAATAGCATTATGCATCATTTAGAAATACGACTCCCTCCACCTCTCATTTATAATTTCCTTTCTAACTGTCTTCCACCCTTTCAGTATAACTTCCGCTATATCCGAATCCCCCGTCACTCTCTCCCACATTTTATAGCAATCCTTAGGATTCTGCTTAATGACTCTATTTCTAATGATGTTATATAATGAGGATATCGAAGCTTTTTCCAATCTCGGGCCTATAATTTCATCAAAAGTGTGTATTAACGCTTCCTCGTGCAGTGACTGCAACCTCTCTCTGCAAAACGCCACAATCTGCATTATGGGAAAATCATGTTTATCAGCCAAATTATATCTGTCTTTGATTTCCCTCATCGTAAGCCACCTTGGATGTTCAGAGTGCATTAGGTGTTGTGCCAGCAGAATGTTTTTTTCCCACCACTCTCTAAAGAGGATATTGTCCATCCCCTGCGGGAATTCTGGGTGACCCCATAGCGGCATCCTTTTTGACAGTAGAAACGGTACCTTAAATAACTTTCTCCAGATCTTCCAAGTTGCTATGGTATCTCTAAATAATATGGAGTGCTTCACATCGGAAGGGAGTTTAGAGTATCTGGTGTGTAATAGGGTCATAAGGTTCCAAGGTGCTGCTAATTGTTGTTCCAGTTCCCCATTTGAAAAGTGGCTAGTACCCTGTATCCAGTCCAAAAAATGTTGGAACAGACAAGCCAAATTATAACCCCTGACACTTGGGAAATTTATCCCCCCCCCTCTTCCTTGCAATGCATTAACTTGACTAATGCAATCCTGGGGCGTTTTCCGTTCCAAATGAAGCGCGAGAAAGCAGTGTGTACTTTTTTATATATCTATATGTTTCAGCAGGATTGGCAGAGTTTGTAAGGGGTAAAGTAATTTCGGGAAACTCATCATTTTTACTAGATGACACCTCCCCATAAATGTGAGTGGAAGGTGATGCCACCTATGCAGTTCTTGTGTGATCTTGGATATTAGTGTATATAAAGTATCCGGTGTCCTCCCTATTTTAATGCCCAGGTATGTGATGTAATGCGCAGCTGTTTGGATTGGGATCCCTGCTCTGGACCAATAGTCATTTGAATGCGGATGATCTAGTTCCAGTAATTCACTTTTTGCTATATTGATTTTGTATCCTGAAAACTCCCCAAACCCATTAATTTTTTCTAACAGACCCCTCAATTGCCATGAATATCAGAATATCGTCCGCAAACAGAGTAAGCCGAACCTCCTGGTCCCCCACTCGTATGCCCTGGAAAACATTGCTTGACTCCAAATATCTAGCCAGGGGCTCTAAGGCCAAGTCAAAAAGTAAAGGCGACAGTTGACATCCCTGTCTGGTACCCTTTTCCAATATGAATGCTTCCGATATAAAGCCAGGAGTCTGTACCTTAGCTTTCGGGGAATCATAAAGTCCTCGTAATAGAGTCCTGACGTTTCCCTTGATATTCATTTTGTCCATCCCCAGCCAGCACCACCTCACGTTATCAAGCGCCTTTTCAGCATCGAGTGTCAGCAATGCCGGCGATTCACCTGGCTGAGGACGGTGACGCACCCTATCCAGAACGGTCAGTACCTTACGTAAGTTTGCTACTTCCGATCTTCCTTTTATAAATCCTACCAGTGCCGGTGCAATAAGGTCAGGCATTAGGATCGACATCCTCTTTGCCATTATTTTTGTTAAGGCCCCATGCACACGACAGCAAAAAACCTCCATTTTTGCGGACCGCAATTGCGGTCCGCAAAAACGGAACCATTCACTTTCATTGAACACTGACACCTTTCCGTAGCACTACTGAAGGGTGTCAGTGCCGTGGAAATGTTCCGGGAATTATGGAACATGTCCGTTCTTTCGCATTTTGCGGGCCGTGCTCCCATACTTTGTATGGGAGCACGGCCCGAAAATGCGGCTGACAGTCAGCGGCCGGCCGTGCCCGCAATCGCGGGCTGTGATTGCGGGCACGGTCGTGTGCATGGGGCCTTAGATTTTGAGATCTTGATTTATAAGTGAGATGGGTCGATAAGATCCTGGATTCAAAAGATCTTTCCCCGGCTTGGGTAAAACTTTGATATAAGCCATATTAGATCCCGCCTGTATTGTGCCAGAGTTCAATACCACATTGTAGTATTCTAACAACGTAGGGGCAATTTGGTCCAACATAGCCTTGTAAAATTCCCCCGTGTACCCATCTGGACCCGGGGACTTGCCATTGTGCAGATTTTTTACCACTCTGCTAACTTCCTCCAACGAGATAACCTCATTGTAAAAATCATATAAAACAGAGTTTATCTCTCGCGGCCCCCTTTGAATTTGTCCCTCCCTATTTTTCATGGCTAAAATCTGAGAAGAAGGAAACCTGCCCTTTGCTAGCCGTGCCAGAAGTTTCCCCGACTTATTTCCATATCGAAACAGGTCCGCTTCAAAGTGTGCTCTGTAGATTCTTTCCTTCCTATCCAACCACAGCTCATAATCTTGCCTAGCAGCAATCCATTTCTTCCTATCCGAATCTAATAGAGAGGACATGTAGGTAGTATATGTCGATCTAAGGTGTAAGCTAGCTGCCTTATAAGATTGCGTCGTCTTTTTTTTATATGTACTCACATAGGCTATTAATCTACCTCTCAGGACCGCTTTAGCCGTGGCCCAATATAGCGCAGGTGTTGCCTTATGAGGCTCATTATCAAGTGCAAATTCTAACCACCGCCCCTTCATTGTCTCCACAAATGTCTCGTCCTTAAGCAAAAAGGATGGAAACCTCCACAAGAAATCGCTACCCCTCGGATGAGTGTCCGTTATGGAGATTGTTACCGGGGCATGATCCGAAATAAGTATGTCCCCTATCCCTGAATCCGCAACCCTTCCTACCAGTTGTGCTGAACAAAAAAGATAGTCAATACGTGACCATGAGTGGTCTACGTGCGAGAAATGAGTGTATTCTCTACGATCTGGATGAGCCTCTCGCCAGACATCCCTGAGATTTGCTAATTGTAAAAAAGGAGGTAGGACCGTATCTGATATTGGGGGGACCCCGTCTCTGACTGTTCGCTGTCTATCTTCACCTACATGAATCACGGAATTAAAATCTCCCCCCACTATTTTGTTCGCTTGTGGATCTTGTTGGAGTTTCAGACCTAAGTTTTGGTAAAACACTCTATTATCCCCATTGGGGCCATAAACATTGTATAAACTAAGATTTTCCCCGCTGACCTCCACGTGAAGTTTTATCCATCTACCGTCTGTGTCCGTTTCTTGGGATAACATTTTGTGGGCTAGATTTCTATGAAATAAAATCAATACCCCCGCTTTACCCTTCGCCACCGGAGATCCGCAGACATCTCCCACCCACAGTTTTTTCATACGATCAAACTCCGGAGTATCTAAGTGAGTCTCCTGTAAGAAAACCACATCGGGTTTTAGACAATTCAGGTACCTCAGAATTGTAATCCTTTTATTGGGAGATTTAAGTCCCTTTACATTCCATGAAATAACTTTCATAAAGGTTGAGTTGTGGGAAAGATATCAGCGTGACAATACCCGAACCAAAAACTGACATAGAATGTTGACAACAAGGCTACGGCATTAGTAAATGATGGACCAGCCAATATGTTAGTAGGTGGATGGATTTTTCCGTAATATCCCCGTCCATACCGTCTCAGTTGCAAAACATCTTTACATATGGCAATATAATGTAAAAACAGTAACATTCTTATACATCAGGAAACATAACTTGAGAAAACCGTGCCCTGCATGGGCTTGTACATAATACATTTGGTGAACAGATCTATTCTGATGCACCCTCTTTAGTATCGGGACTTCTCTTTTTTCCTGCATGTGAAGAGAATCTCCCCCCGCACCCCCGGTTATAACATTTTCAAAGCGTGAACCCACGGCTTAACTGGGAGATCCTCTACCCTCCAACCCCCCAATGCGGGTACCAAGAGAAAGGCAGCATATGTTCGATGTCCATCGTGCTCCGTTAAGATACACTCTGAGTCCGCCGCTCTTACCCGACCATCATAGATAACCAGTGGCGAGAGTCAATCAGTCCGGACCTCTGGCCACCCGGGAAGGGCGTGGGGATCGGCGATCTCTAGGGCCGGGGTCCAAAACCCGGCCTTCCTTACGACTCCAGACATTATCTCTCTCTCCGTTGTCTTCTTGACTACGTCTGGGTACTGGGTCTCCGCTTTGGTTTCCATCTCTGACATCGTGCAAAATTAGAGCCTCTTCTGCTTCCTCCGGGGAGCAAAATGTCTTGGTACGCCCATCCCGACCAAAAACCCTTAGGCTTTATTCAGACGAACGTGAAAAAGGTCCGTGCAACGCATGTGATTTGCACGCGCGTTGCACGGACCTATATGTGTTTATGGGGCCGTGCAGACATTTCCGTGGTTTTTCCTCAGCGTGAGTCCGCTGAAAAAAAGTCACGACATGTCCGTTCTTTGGGCGTTTTGCACGCATCACGCACCCATTGAAGTCAATGGGTGCGTGAAAACCACGCATGCCGCACGGAAGCACTTCCGTGCGAACTGCGTGATTCGCGCAACAGCTGTCAAAAGGATGAATGTAAACAGAAAAGCACCACGTGCTCTTCTGTTTACAAACATCCAAACGGAGTGTCTTTGAGAAGAGCGAACCCGGACAACCGAACCGAACCCGGCAAAAAAATATCCGGTACGCGACGTCAGGAGATAGTCACTGTCCACGGTGCTGAAAGAGTTAAACTGTTTCAGCACCCTGGACAGTGACTTCCGATCACAATATACATGAACGTGTTAAAATAAAAAGTTCTAACTTACCGATAACTCCCGGCTTCTTCATCCAGTCTGACCTCCCGGGATGACAATTCAGTCCAAGTGACAGCTGCAGCCAATCACAGGCCAATCACAGGCTGCAGCGGTCACATGGACTGCCGCGTCATCCAGGGAGGTGGGACCAGATGTGAAGAGAGGCGCGTCACCAAGGACGCGTCACCAAGGCAACGGCCGGGAAGTTCTCGGTAAGTACGAACCTCTTTTTTTGTTAACAGGTTGCTAGATATGGTGATCGGAATTCACTGTCGAGGGTGCTGAAAGAGTTACTGCCGATCAGTTAACTCTTTCAGCACCCTGGACAGTGACTGACGCCGGCTAGAATCATCTCTATGATGGCGGCTGCGCGAAAATCACGCAGCCGCGCATCATACACGGATGAAACGCCACGTTCGTGTGAATCCGGCCTTAAGGTAGCCGGATACCGCAATTGGAAACGCTGTTGTCTTTGAAAAAGTGTGGAACAAATCTTGCTGAAAGCTCTCTGTTGTTTCGCTACTTCAGCTGAATAATCTTCAAAGAGTAGGAGTTTAAAGCCTTGTATTTCCAGGGGCTGAGCTTTTTTGGGCTAAGCTCGCAGTAGTGACACCTCGTCATTGAAATCCAGGAATTTCATAATGACTTGTCCGGGTCTTTGTTGACCATTCGTTAGGTCATCCCTGTTGTACTGAGGATCTGGTCCTATACGATGGGCTCTTTCCACCCGGCAATAATATCCAAGGCCTTAGGCAAGTCCTTCTCGCAAAGCGCTTGCAAATCAGACGATTTACATTTTTCGGGTAGGCCCACCATCCTGAGGTTGTTTCGGCGGGATCTGTTCTCTATATCCTCCACCTTATCTCCCAGTCGCTTATTTTCCACCAATGACTTCCGAAGGGTGGAATGTATGGTCAGATTTTCATCCTCCAGCAGAGCAAGTCGTTGTTCCAACTCGTCCAGTCTCGTGCCATACTCAGTGACTTTCTTTTGCAGTCTGTTAAAGGAGGCTTGAATCGTAAGTTCTAGAGTCTTTTGTATATCCGGAGCGATACACTTAGCCACTTCCATAGCCAGTTTCTTGTAATCGATCAGGGCAACTCCCTCCTGAGAAATAGCCCTCTCCTCCAGGTCAATCTCTGTATCACTCCCGATTGAATCAGACAGTTGCATCCCCTGCGAGGACGGGGTCTCCACTTACCGCCCCCCCCCTCTTAGCCTCTTTTGTCAGGGTATTCATTTTTTGCCCGCTGAGCAGCAAATATCTTTCCATAGAGAGCTTCCCGCTCTGATCTGCACCTTCTGTTATAATGCTAAGAGTGCAGGTTTAGATGTGACTGGAGTGTAGGATCTGAGGTAGATATGGAATTGAGAATGCAGCTTTGGCTGTGACTGGAGTAAAGTATGCAGCTATGGCTGTGACTGGAGTAGAATATGCAGCTTTGGCTTTGACTGGAGTAGAATATGCAGCTTTGGCTGTGACTGGAGTAGAATATGCAGCTTTGGATGTGACTGGAGTAGAATATGCAGCTTTGGCTGTGACTGGAGTAGAATATGCAGCTCTGACTGTGACTAGAGTAGAGTATGCAGCTCTAGCTGTGACTAGAGTAGAAGATGCAGCTTTGGCTGTGACTGGAATAGAGTATGCAGCTTTGGCTGCGACTGGAGCAGAGTATGCAGCTTTGGCTGCTGACTGGAGTAGAGTATGCAGCTTGGCTGTGACTAGAGTAGAATATGCAGCTTTGGCTGTGACTGAAGTAGAATATGCAGCTTTGGCTGTGACTGGAGTAGAATATGCAGCTTTGGCTGTGACTAGAGTAGAGTATGCAGCTCTGACTGTGACTAGAGTAGAGTATACAGCTTTGGCTGTGACTGGAGTAGAGTATGCAGCTTTGGCTGCTGACTGGAGTAGAGTATGCAGCTTTGGCTGTGACTAGAGTAGAGTATGCAGCTTTGGCTGTGACTAGAGTAGAGTATGCAGCTTTGGCTGTTACTAGAGTAGAGTATGCAGCTCTGGCTGTGACTAGAGTAGAATATGCAGCTTTGTCTGTGACTGGAATAGAGTATGCAGCTTTGTCTGTGACTGGAGCAGAGTATGCAGCTTTGGCTGTGACTGGAGTAGAGCAGTGTAATGAGGGATTAGAGTATCTCTTCACCCAGAGTAACAGTGGCCGCTCCCGAACCGGAAGTGAAGCCCTCCTTCACTGTGTCTATCTCAGCGTGCGCCGGACCAGCGTTCCACACTCACTTCCAATCACTCCTGAGACACTCTCTTTCACCTCCAAGCCGTATCCTGCGCGCTCCCCCTCTCAGTACCGGATCCCGAGACGACGCGTGGTGCACCCCGTACTCCCGCCGCGCTGCACATGTAAGCAGCGGCAATCTTCCGTGCCTCCTGTTGCTGCCCCCGCACTGACAGCTGGCCTCTGGACTTGGCCGTTTCCCCGTGTTCCCACGCTTCGGTGGCTGGTCTGCGCCGCGTATAGCGGCTGTTGCAATAGTTTTACCTGGCTGGGTGCGGGAGTTCCTCTTCCCTGCGTCCTCACATGCAGGCGCCGGAACCGGAAGTCCTCGGTTTTATTTTTCTTAGTCAGATTTGAAAATGAAAGAAGTGATCTGATTGGTTGCTATGGACAATGTTCCCATGCTTTATACCTGTTCAGTTTTTCTACTCCACATCTGCCCAGAAGTAACCATAGCAACCCCAATAATAGTGACAGCTACTGACCCCAATAATAGTGACAGCTACTGACCCCAATAATAGTGACAGCTACTGACCCCAATAATAGTGACAGCTACTGACCCCAATAATAGTGACAGCTACTGACCCCAATAATAGTGACAGCTACTGACCCCAATAATAGTGACAGCTACTGACCCCAATAATAGTGACAGCTACTACCCCAATAATAGTGACAGCTACTGACCCCAATAATAGTGACAGCTACTGACCCCAATAATAGTGACAGCTACTGACCCCAATAATAGTGACAGCTACTGACCCCAATAACAGTGACAGCTACTGACCCCAATAATAGTGACAGCTACTGAGCCTAATAATAGTGACAGCTACTGACCCCAATAATAGTGACAGCTACTGAGCCTAATAATAGTGACAGCTACTGACCCCAATAACAGTGACAGCTACTGACCCCAATAATATTGACAGCTACTGACCCCAATAACAGTGACAGCTACTGACCCCAATAATAGTGACAGCTACTGACCCCAATAATAGTGACAGCTACTGAGCCTAATAATAGTGACAGCTACTGACCCCAATAATAGTGACAGCTACTGACCCCAATAATAGTGACAGCTACTGACCCCAATAATAGTGACAGCTACTGACCCCAATAATAGTGACACCTACTGACCCCAATATTAGTGACAGCTACTGACCCCAATAATAGTGACAGCTACTGACCCCAATAATAGTGACACCTACTGACCCCAATATTAGTGACAGCTACTGACCCCAATAATAGTGACAGCTACTGACCCCAATAATAGTGACAGCTACTACCCCCAATAATAGTGACAGCTACTGACCCCAATAAGTGACAGCTACTGACCCCAATAATAGTGACAGCTACTGACCCCAATAATAGTGACAGCTACTGACCCCAATAACAGTGACAGCTACTGACCCCAATAAGGGGGGATTCACACGAGCGTGTATTCGGTCCGTGCGGGCCGCGTGGTTTTCACGCGGCACGCATGGACCAATACAAGTCTATGGGGCAGTACAGACAGTCCGTGCTTTTTGCGCAGCGTTTGTCTGCTGCGCAAAAAGCGCGACAGGTTCAATAACTCTGCGTATTTCGCGCATCACGCACCCATTGAAGTCAATGGGTGCGTGAAAATCACGCGCACCACACGGAAGCACTTCCGTGGGACGAGCGTGATTCGCGCAACAGCAGTGAAAAGGATGAATGAAAACCGAAAAGCACCACGTGCTTTTCTGTTTCCGAACATCCAAACGGAGTGTCTTTGCGATGAGCGAAGCCGGACAAGCGTACCGAACTTCACCGGGTTCGGCCAAACTCGTTTTGGCCGATCCCGGCAAAAAAATTATCGGTACGCGACGTCGGGAGAGATTCACTGTGCATGGTGCTGAAAGAGTTAAACTGTTTCAGCACCATGGACAGTGACTTGCGATCCCAAAATACATGAACCTGTAAAAAAAAACCGAAGTTCTAACTTACCGATTACTCCTGTCTCCTTCCTGCAGTCCGACCTCCCGGGATGACACTTCAGTTCAAGTGACAGCTCCAGCCAATCACAGGCCAAGCACAGGCTGCAGCCAATCACAGGCTGCAGCGGTCACTTGGACTGTCGCGTCATCCAGGGAGGTGGGGCCCGATGTCAAGAGAGGCGCGTCACCAAGGACGCGTCACCAAGGCAACGGCCGGGAAGTTCTCGGTAAGTAGGAACTTTATCTTTTTTTTTTACAGGTTTTTCGCTGTTGTGTTCGGCATTCACTGTCGAGGGTGCTGAAAGAGTTAGCTCTTTCAGCACCTTGGACAGTGACGGGCGTCGACAAGCCTCATCTCTATGATGCCGGCTGCGCGAAAATCACGCAGCCGCGCATCAGACAACCATGACACACGCAGCTGTCAAATGGTTTTTGCGCTCGCAAAACGCCGCGTTGTTTGCGCGCGCAAAAACGCAACGCTCGTGTGAATCTCCCCTAATAGTGACATCTACTGACCCCAATAATAGTGACAGCTACTGACCCCAATAATAGTGACAGCTACTGACCCCAATAATAGTGACAGCTACTACCCCCAATAATAGTGACAGCTACTGACCCCAATAATAGTGACAGCTACTGACCCCAATAATAGTGACAGCTACTGACCCCAATAATAGTGACAGCTACTACCCCCAATAATAGTGACAGCTACTGACCCCAATAATAGTGACAGCTACTGACCCCAATAATAGTGACAGCTACTGACCCCAATAATAGTGACAGCTACTGACCCCAATAACAGTGACAGCTACTGACCCCAATAATAGTGACATCTACTGACCCCAATAATAGTGACAGCTACTGACCCCAATAATAGTGACAGCTACTGACCCCAATAACGGTGACAGCTACTGCCCCCAATAATAGTGACAGCTACTGACCCCAATAATAGTGACAGCTACTGACCCCAATAATAGTGACAACTACTGACCCCAATAATAGTGACAGCTACTGACCCCAATAATAGTGACAGCTACTGACCCCAATAATAGTGACAGCTACTGACCTCAATAATAGTGACAGCTACTGACCCCAATAATAGTGACAGCTACTACCCCCAATAATAGTGACAGCTACTGACCCCAATAATAGTGACAGCTACTGACCCCAATAATAGTGACAGCTACTGACCCCAATAATAGTGACACCTACTGACCCCAATAATAGTGACAGCTACTACCCCCAATAATAGTGACAGCTACTGACCCCAATAATAGTGACAGCTACTGACCCCAATAATAGTGACAGCTACTGACCCCAATAATAATGACAGCTACTGACCCCAATAATAGTGACACCTACTGACCCCAATATTAGTGACAGCTACTGACCCCAATAATAGTGACAGCTACTGACCCCAATAATAGTGACACCTACTGACCCCAATATTAGTGACAGCTACTGACCCCAATAATAGTGACAGCTACTGACCCCAATAATAGTGACAGCTACTACCCCCAATAATAGTGACAGCTACTGACCCCAATAATAGTGACAGCTACTGACCCCAATAATAGTGACAGCTACTGACCCCAATAATAGTGACAGCTACTGACCCCAATAACAGTGACAGCTACTGACCCCAATAATAGTGACATCTACTGACCCCAATAATAGTGACAGCTACTGACCCCAATAATAGTGACAGCTACTGACCCCAATAATAGTGACAGCTACTACCCCCAATAATAGTGACAGCTACTGACCCCAATAATAGTGACAGCTACTGACCCCAATAATAGTGACAGCTACTGACCCCAATAATAGTGACAGCTACTACCCCCAATAATAGTGACAGCTACTGACCCCAATAATAGTGACAGCTACTGACCCCAATAATAGTGACAGCTACTGACCCCAATAATAGTGACAGCTACTGACCCCAATAACAGTGACAGCTACTGACCCCAATAATAGTGACATCTACTGACCCCAATAATAGTGACAGCTACTGACCCCAATAATAGTGACAGCTACTGACCCCAATAACGGTGACAGCTACTGCCCCCAATAATAGTGACAGCTACTGACCCCAATAATAGTGACAGCTACTGACCCCAATAATAGTGACAACTACTGACCCCAATAATAGTGACAGCTACTGACCCCAATAATAGTGACAGCTACTGACCCCAATAATAGTGACAGCTACTGACCTCAATAATAGTGACAGCTACTGACCCCAATAATAGTGACAGCTACTGACCCCAATAACAGTGACAGCTACTGACCCCAATAATAGTGACAGCTACTACCCCCAATAATAGTGTCAGCTACTGACCCCAATAATAGTGACAGCTTCTGACCCCAATAATAGTGACAGCTACTTACCTCAATAATAGTGACAGCTACTGACCCCAATAATAGTGACAGCTACTGACCCCAATAATAGTGACAGCTACTGACCCCAATAATAGTGACAGCTACTGACCCCAATAATAGTGACAGCTACTGACCCCAATAATAGTGACAGCTACTGACCCCAATAACAGTGACAGCTACTACCCCAATAATAGTGACACCTACTGACCCCAATAATAGTGACAGCTACTGACACCAATAATAGTGACAGCTACTGACCCCAATAATAGTGACAGCTACTGACCCCAATAATAGTGACAGCTACTGACCCCAATAATAGTGACAGCTACTGACCCCAATAACAGGTACAGCTACTACCCCAATAATAGTGACAGCTACTGACCCCAATAATAGTGACAGCTACTGACCCCAATAATAGTGACAGCTACTGACCCCAATAATAGTGACAGCTACTGACCCCAATAATAGTGACAGCTACTGACCTCAATAATAGTGACAACTACTGACCCCAATAATAGTGACAGCTACTGACCCCAATAATAGTGACAGCTACTGACCCCGATAATAGTGACAGCTACTGACCCCAATAATAGTGACAGCTACTGACCCCAATAATAGTGACAACTACTGACCCCAATAATAGTGACAGCTACTGACCCCAATAATAGTGACAGCTACTGACCCCAATAATAGTGACAGCTACTGACCTCAATAATAGTGACAACTACTGACCCCAATAATAGTGACAGCTACTGACCCCAATAATAGTGACAGCTACTGACCCCGATAATAGTGACAGCTACTGACCCCAATAATAGTGACAGCTACTGACCCCAATAATAGTGACAGCTACTGACCCCAATAATAGTGACAGCTTCTACCCCCAATAATAATGACATCTACTGACCCCAATAATAGTGACAGCTACTGACCCCAATAATAGTGACAGCTACTGACCCCAATAATAGTGACACCTACTGACCCCAATAATAGTGACAGCTACTGACCCCAATAATAGTGACAGCTACTGACCCCAATAATAGTGACAGCTACTGACCCCAATAATAGTGACAGCTACTGACCCCAATAATAGTGACAGCTACTGACCCCAATAACAGTTTCCAGACGCGAAAAATAACATTATTTATGGTGAATAATGAGGAGCAGAAAAAACAATAAAAATAAAGATAAATTAACCCCTTCCTGCTTTTGCCCACTTTTGACCTTCCTGACAGAGCCTCATTTTTCAAATCTGACGTTTCACTTTATGTGGTAATAACTTCGGAATGCTTTTAACTGTCCAAGCGATTCTGAGATTATTTTCTCGTGATAAATTGGAATTTATGTTACTGGCAAAATTTGCTCGATACACTTAGTATTTAATTCTGAAAAACACCCAAATTTAGCGAAAAATTTCAAAAATTAGCATTTTTCTAAATTTAAATGTATCTGCTTGTAAGACAGGCAGTTACACCTCACAAAATTGTTCCTAATTAACATCCCCCATATGTCTACATTAGATTGACATCGTTTTTTGAACGTCCTTTTATTTTTCTAGGACGTTAAAAGTCTTAGAACTTTAGCAGCAATTTCTAATATTTTCAAGAAAATTTCAAAAGGCTATTTTTACAGAGGGCAGTTCAGTTGTGAAACCCACAAAAAGTCACCCCATTTTAAAAACTTCACCCCTCAAAGTATTGAAAACAGCATTTAGAAAGTTTCTTAACCCTTCAGACGGTTTCACAGGAATTACAGCAAAGTAGAGGTGAAATTTACAAATTTCATTTGTTTTTAGCAGAAATTCATTTTAAATCCATTTTTTTTGTAACACAGAAAGTTTTACCAAAGAATTGCAACTCAATATTTATTTCCCAGGTTCTGCAGATTTAGAAAATATCCCACATGTGACCCTAGTTTGGTACTGGACTAAAGCACTGGCCTCAGAAGCAAAGAAGCACCTCGTAGATTTTGGGGCCATCTTTTTATTAGAATATATTTTAGGCACCATGTCAGGTTTGAAGGGCTCTTGCGGTGCCAAATCAGTGGAAATCCCCCAAAAGTGACCCCATTTGGGAAACTACACACCTCAAGGAAATTATCTAGGGGTATAGTGAGCATTTTGACCGCTCAGGTTTATTGCAGAAATTATTGGGCGTAGGCCATAAAAATTTAAATCTATATTTTTTCAAAGAAAATGTAGGTTTAGCTAATTTCTTTTCATTTCCACAAGGACTAAAGGGGAAAAAGCAATTTGTAAAGCAATTTCTCCTAAGTAAAACAATACTCCACATGTGGTCATAAACGGCTGTTTGGAGAAACGGTGCGGCTCAGAAGGGAAAGAGCGCCATTTGGCTTTTTGAGATCACATTTAGCAGGTATAGTTTACAGAGGCCATGTCACATTTGCAAAGCCCCTGAGGGACCAAAACAATGAAAACGCCCAAAAACTGACTCCATTTAGGAAACTACACCCCTTGAGGAATTCATCTAGGGGTGTAGTGAATTTTTGGACCCCACAGGTGTTTCATAGAATTTATTAGAATTGGGCAGTGAAAATAAAAACAATCCCTTTTCTTGAATAAAACGTAGCTTTAGCTCAAAATTTCTCATTTTCTCAACAAATAAAGGAAAAAAAGAACTCCAGCATTTGTAAAGCAATTTCTCCCGAGTACGGCAATACCCCATATGTAGTCATAAACTGCTGTTTGGGCACATGGCAGGGCTTAGAATGGGAGGAGCGCCATTTGGCTGTCACGTTGGGTACGTGGACCCACTGGACCGTACCGCCTTAACGGTATGACTGCTGGCCGAATAGACACGAAGTGGCTCAGCGCTCACACGAGTGATTCAGCTGCTTCGTTCTAGCGATTGTTGGGGGTCTCAGTGCTCGGCCCCCCCCAATCTAAACTTCTGACATGTCTCTATGATATGTCAGTAGTTTGTCGAACGTTTAGCTACACTTTAAATGTTAATTTAAATGTACCACAAAATAGTCACAATGAAAGGAGACAAAAGCGAAAAAAAAATATTTGCAGCTTAAAAGACAAAATTGGTTGCAACATCAAGGGGTTAATAATTATAGTACATGCAGATCACTGTATAGACCTTTCAGCTCCCCAGGGGCATACGGTTGGGAGCTTTGACTGGCGGGGTCACTTTAAGAATAAATAAATGGGGGGTGGCATCACTTCATCATGATCTACAGGGATTGGCCAGTGATCACATAGTAGGGGGCTATAGAGCTCCCTATAAAATAGTAATGCCCTTCGTCCTCTTCCTCTTTGGACCCTCCAGCTTGGCGTCTTTCCCCCACTCCCTCTCTTGATTTGACTCCTTAATGACACGACCAATTTTTGTTTTTCATATTCGTTTATTACTCCCCGCCTTCCAAAAGCCATCACTTTTTTTTTTTTTTCGTCGGCATAACCGTATGAGAGCTTGTTTTTTATGGGACAAGTTGTCATTTTTTATGGTACCATTTAATGTATCTGATAATGTACTGGGAAACTGAAAAATAAATTATTTGTGGGGTGGAATGAGCAAAAAAAAAAGCTAATGCGCCATTTTCAGGGGGATTTTGTTTTCACCGTGCGGTAATAACTACATGTTCACTTTATTCTACTGATTAATACGATTACGGCGATACTGAATGTATATTTTTTAATGTTTTACCACTTTGTAAAACTATTTGTTAAAAAAATTTGTTTTGCGTCTCCAAAATCTGAGACTTATTTTTTTTTTATGTTTCCGTAGATTGAGCGATGTGAGGGCTTCGATTTTGCGAGGCGAGCTTTTGTTACCATTTTGACTTTTTAATCAGTTTTTATTCCATTTTTTTGGGAGGTAACGTGACCAAAAAACAGCAATTTGGGTGTTTTACATTTTTTTTTTTTCTTACGGTGTTAAGCGAGTGGGTTAGATAACATCATATTGTAATAGTTTGGACTTGCAAACGCGGCGATATCAGTTATGCTAACTTATTTTGTTTAACATTACTTTAGGGAAAAAATGGGAAGAGGGAATTTATTTATTTAACTTTTTTTAAATTCTGTTTAGTAGTCCCCCTAGTGGACTTGAACCAGTGATCATTGGATATCTCACACGATCTACTGCAGTACTAACGTATTGCAGTTTATCGTGATTCTTACAGCCACCTATGAAGCCCTGCCGGAGAACAAGGATGGCAGACCCTTCATTAGGCCCCCAGGCTGCCATTATAACCAGCCGCATCCCGATATAGCATCGTGGGGGGACAATGGCACGTCGGAGGGGGTCGTCCCTCTCATTCTAATGCGTTAGATGCTGTGGTCGTGATTGACTTTGGCATCTAATGGGTTAAACAGGCAGACTCAAAGTGATATTTGATTCTGTCCATTGCAGTGCGGTGTTGGCTATATTACACAACCATTACCCGCTAAGTATGGAGTGACCCCAGCCCGTGATCTCGCTCCATACTTCCCTTCAACGACTGCCATGTACATGTATGTGACATCTTGTTAAGGAGTTAAATGTCATTTTGTTGATAATTGATTCAGAGTTTTTATGTTCATCCTGTTTTGATCATTTTCTTCTGTTCCAGACGTCACAGCGGCGGTTCTAGGAGGATCTTGTCTCTACCGTTCGTGAAATCACCCGGAAACAACTGGAGCATGCCCATCGCGCCTGCAATGTTCTGGCACCCAGGGTGACCTGTTTATCTTGCAATGTGTTTATCCAACCAGCGGACATAATAATAATAAAAGCTGTGGCCGACCCCCACTTTACCCCACATCTTGGTCTGAGTCCCAGTTATTTCATATAAATGTTAGAGGTTGTGTTATATGGGGGTGATGCCATCATTGGTCCTGTCAGTCTTGTTTTACCAAATGTAATCCCCTGTGATACAATGCCGTCACCCGAAACAACAAGGAAAAATCAATGGAGGGGGGTAAATAGTTTTTATTAGCACAGTATAACAGATGACCTTACATTGACCTCTGTGAAAAAAGACGCTAAAATGTCACTACATCAATGACTTATGTTCTGGGGTCTGCGAAGCGCATAGCAGAAATAAGTTCATAGATACTAAACCATGGCAGCTCCAGAGCAGAACTGACCTTACTGTGACATCACGATGACATCACTGAGCTATGATGTCACAGAGAGCTGAGAATTTGGGAATTCCCCTGACAGCAGCAGAACTGACCTTACTGTGACATCATGATGACATCACTTAACTATGATGTCACAGAGAGATGATGGGAGGTTATAAATATTCCCCTGACAGCAGCCCGGTCTTTCTTTCTGTGAATTGACACAGAGTGTGATTTGCTAATTTATTGGCGACTTTTCACTATTATGGAAATCAACGGATTGGGATTCTTCCCCATCTTCTTGGCCTTTTGGTGTGTGGCCTGGCTCTCTGGAGGCTACACCCTGACTGTGATCAAGGACCATGCCCCCCCACTGATGTACATCAGGTAAGATGGAGAATTACACGACTCTTATTTTATAGTTTGGGAATGTATAAGGTAATTACTTAAATATGGAGGAAATATCTAAATAAGAAAATGGCTTCCATTACGCAGAGGGGCTGCAAGAGGACAGAGAAACGCATTCCCTCATCCCTATAGATTATTATCAGACTGCTGATTATTAAGATTAAACAATTATGAAAAATTTTCGATGTTATTTAACATTGACTTTTTTTTTTTCGTTTCACAGTGAAACGGGAAATTTCTTTCCCGAAAATATCCTGTTTAGAATAGGATTCGTAGGAATGGCCATTGCCTGTAAGTAAATATCACAGAAGTGATTATAATATGTTCTTACTTCTGGGGGATGGCGGGTTATTATAAAATGTCTTATATCTGATTATATTACTCTGGGGTCAAACCTACATTTATTTTTATAAAAATGTGATTACTACGTCAGTGAGAGATGCAGGCCGGTTGCTAGGGACACATTGCTGGACAAGACTGTGGTTGTTAGGTAGTGTATCCCTAGCAACCAGACTGTCAGACATGACTCAGACTTGGCATCAGTCCCGCCCTGCCCCCATCTCAGCCTGCAGCAGTAATCAGATTATTCTAAATAATAAATAAAGTTTTGTTAATCTCAATTGATAATAATAGTCCGGATCAGACGATGCAGATAAATGTTCCCGTCCATTATTGTAGGTTTCTTGTTGGGTTTAGCGCTTGGTCCGCGCTTCATAGATGTTATTAGGTTGTTTTACACATGGTACAGTATTTATTTGGCTCATTTTCTCTTTTTCAGCTCTGGGTCTGACGTTTCTACATTACAAGTTCATCATGCTCCATGCTGAAGCCTTTGGGCCTCGTCAGACCTTGGTTCAAAAGATCCTCCTGGCAATTGGATGGTCATCATGCGTTGGGACGGCCATGATGGCTATGTTTTCGGTAAGTTAATAAATGTTTTATGTTAATAGGGTTGTCCCATCTGCCCTAAATAGGGACCCGCTGGCAATCAGCTGATCACTGTGTTTCCGGCAGCTGAACCCCTGGTGATCATGATCAGCGGTTATCACCGTGTGGCCACACATTAAAGTGGTATTACATGGCTTATACCAATGAATGGACGACCATGTAGTAGATGTGTGTCTGCTCCATCTAACAGAGAGGAGTCCCAAGCAGGAGACCAACCTCTATATCCATAATGTCTCTGTGGTTATTATATCAGAACACGTTATTTAGGATTTATTGGGAAGTTCTGAGGGTAAGTTAGTGATTAGTTCCATAAGATTTGCTGTAACCTCTGTCTTCTTGGTTTCTAGACCTACCGTTATCCAATGACTCACCGGATTTGCGCTTTCGTTGCATTCGGGTTTGGCAGCCTTTACAACCTTTGGCAGTCCATACTCCTCTACAAAGTGCCCGAAAGCCGAAGAGTCATCAGCCATTTCAGACTGGCGTCCTGTATAATGGCCGTGACCTTAGTGGTTTTCTGTATCCTTTCTTAAATAATATTTGAATGGAATCCAACCGTACTTGTCTTTAGGTTCACATGTAGGGAACATCAGATCCTGAGGTGATCATTTCCCTTTATTTTCTGATCTCCGCCGTCAGATGGCGACATGCTGGTGTAACACAGCGCCATCTGGTAACATTGTTCAGCTTCAGGAAGATACTGAATAGAAAGCAGCGGTACTGTCCTTGCTATACTGTATATTTATTATATTAACATTTATCTTACATAAAAGTGTAGTAAATTGTATAGGACACTTACTAAACATAATAAACGTTATTTTCCTATATAATAACCCACCAGTCATTGGAAGTAGGGTATCCGTATACACCTACCTGTGCGCTGGAGATCAATGTGTAAAGGTATGTACAGTATATCTCATACATAAGTTATTGACATGCTGAGCCGCTGGTACAAACCAGTGAATGTAAAATTCCTTTAATCCGGCACTAATGAGATTATCAATAATTCTGGATCATTGTATAGATTTTATTTGCACCCCTAGAAGCCGTTCTATAGGAAAACAATTGGACCTATAATCTTTGTGCTTATTCTCAGCATCATGGTAGTTGTGACGTCCGCAATGTAATGGATGTGGTGTCACATGACTATGGGTCAGGTCCGTTTTGGCATCGCCGTCAGTCACATGACTCCATGCAATAAACATGAATGCAGCAAAACCTCGGCCCGGGTGGAAAGTTCTTGTTTTGTGCAACTTTTAATGTATTCATTTTGATATTTTTTCACAGATCATTGAAATGACAGCAAAGATCATAGAGTGGTCGACGTTGGTCCTCATGCTGGTGAATGTATTGAGCTACTATCAGAATATGCAGGTCAGTAGACGTCACCTCATTATCACCTCGTATACCGGACCTCGTAATAACATTATTATTCATCTCTACAATCATGGGGTTTATAATGTGGATATGTGTTTCTTTTCTTAGAGTTTATCTATAACAATTACCCAAAAAAGCTTCACCATCTCCAAGAGGGAGAAGAACCAGGACTCTGGAGTATAAAGAGGATCATCGTGGACGGTGACGTGAGACGGTTTCAACAGACCACACAGATGCCTGTCTGTTTTAAAGAAACACTATGGGCCGGTCACTAACGGGTTAAAAGGGGATCCCGCCCCATAAATGTGAGGAAATAACCAGTCCACTACCCACCCTCTGCCCCCTTGGACCTTGCCCAGACATTGATGACTACTACCACTGGGTTCAGCTGTTATGGTCACTACTGTCTCCATTATCATCTAATAATGTTTTAGAAATATTAGAAGATTTGTCCATATAGTTACAGATTTACTTTCTCTTATTTCCAGTTTTATACAATGATGTGGAATGGCGCGCCACAGCCAAGCAGTTATCACATCCCAAACTGCAGAAGATCTGGAGATGGCGACCAAGTGCCAAGATATCCACCATCTCCGACCTATCTCCCATATATCATCTTACATCAGGGAGGACGAACTACAAGAACCGTTTATAAACAGTGGACACTAGAGGTGGAATGGCACGTCACAGCCGAGCAGTAACTTCTCTGGGAACATCCTAAACTGATGAACTCCAGAGATGGCGACCAAGTGCCAAGACGTCCATCAGCTCCAACCTTTCTCAAAAAAAAAATCTTACAAATGGGGAGAAAGAACTACAAGAACCGTTTATGACCAGCGGACTCTACAGCGAGGTGGAATGGCACGTCACAGCCGAGCAGGAACATCTCAAACTGCAGAGGCTCCAGAAATACAACCAAGTGCCGAGACATCCACCACCTCCAACCTTCCTCCCAAATATCATCTTACCACAAGGAGAAAGAAGCAGCGGACTGTTTACTATCCTCATGGTCCTTGTTTGTTGGCTTATAAAACGGTTTAGTAAAGTCATTTTCTACCACCTGAAACCTGTTTTTGTCTTCATTACTGTCAATAATAATAATCCTGAGTCTTCCATAGATCTGTCCTCATGAACCTGGAGGAATAGGAACGTCTCAATGTTATTGTAGCAAAATTCTGATTTATGAAAAAAATAAATATATATTTTTTACACTATAAGGCTATGTTCACACGGAGTATTTTGCAGGAGGAATATCTGCCTCAAAATTCAGTTTGGAAGTTTGAGGCAGATTTTCCTCTCCCTGCACGCCGATTTCCGCGGAGTTTCTCGCTGCGTTTTTCACCCGCGGCCATTGAGCGCCGCGGGCATAAAACACAGCGGAATACGCTTTCTCTGCCTCCCATTGAAGTCAATGGGAGGTCAGAGGCGGAAGCGCCCGAAGATAGGGCATGTCGCTTCTTTTTCCCGCGAGGCAGTTTTACTGCTCGCGGGAAAAAGAAGCCGACGCCTCCCACTGTCGGGCATAAACGTGCGCAGGGGTCTGGAGGAGTAGGGGGGTCCAAGCTGAATTCTTGCACCAGGGAACATGAGCCTTAGCTACGCCCCTGGGTGAGGTTATTAATGGGTGAGGGTCCTGAAGGGCATCCAGTGCACACTGACTGTTAGGGGAGAAAGGTTTAAATGCGGTTTTAATTTATGGGCAGGTTGTGAAGGGGTTAATAAAGTTTTCTCCTCTTCCATTATCTCTAATTAGCATATGGGTGCAACATATAAAGAAGCTTACCCTTCTATGCTGTCTGAGGGTACTGGCCACACTCATGGGCCAATAGAGAGAGGTTTTGTACTGGACTTTGCCCACAAGCAAAGGGCTTAAATTGTCTTCTTTATAGTGCGCCTTCCTCTTTCCACTGGGATCCTGGAGGCGAGTTTTGAGGTACCGCTGCCCTGTCCAGAACAGAGTGCCATGGCTGCTGCTGATGGTGATTTAATGACAGCCTTTAGGGCTCGTATCCTAACAGAAGGGAAAGGTTGGCTCAGCCACTTCCTTGATCAGACGGCTTCCCCACCCACTTCTATTGATTTTCCACACACTTTCTATTACCGCTGCGGTGATGCAGCAGAATGCTCAGGCACCGATCATACCGATGACGACTCCGGTGGTCCCCTTACCATCCCCATCCACTTCAACTGGTACTGGTGAGTTCCCATACACTGGGGCCTGGGGTGCGTGGGGTTAATGACTCTGAGGTATTATCCACCTTAAAAGCTGTCTTAGGGGCCGTTCACATATGTCCGGTGTCAGCTTCAGTTTACCACCCGGTGTGTTGAAGAAAAGCAGGAGGCAAACTGATGCTAGAACGGATGCCATAGCTTTCTATGGGATCTGTTCTGGCACAGGGCATATCAGTTTTGGCGCCGTACGGTGTCGGACCTCCCTGGGAGCTGGATCCCATGGAGGTCCGGCGCCGTATCCTATCTATTTTAATTGTGGTCGGATGAACGCCAGGTGCTGCCGCATCCACCTTTCGGCAGCACCCGGCGGGAAGGTGGTCGTGAGCTAGGAGCGGAATCCTCTGTCATAGTATTGCTGGGGATTCCGCTCCAGGTGGAAAGCCTGACGACTACCCTCTCCCCGTCCCGGATTCAACGGGACAGTTCCGGATTCCGGGCGGTGTGCCCGCTGCTCTGTGCGCCTGGGGGTATGTCTAGCTGTCAACTGTGATCAGGTCCCTGCTTGAGAATTAGTTCAGAGTGGAGGAGCAGAGGGAGCTCCTCCGCTCGCCGAGAATTCCCCTGGGCACAGCGCTACTTTAACTCTTTCATGCCAACAATCTGTATAGCCACGTCCTTTTCGTACATACCCTGTGCAGCCAGGGCGTGAATATACAGATCACTGTTCCAGCCGGCATAGCGCTGTGAAAAGCGCTCGGACGCCGGCTGTGTCAGTGTCTGCGGCTCCGTGCAGCGCCGACGTGAATTTACAGTGGGTGTTAAAAGCGCGATCCGTGTGTCTCAGAGTAGTGCTGACACCCGGATTGCGCTGTTATCCCCTGCCTCTGGTCCCGGAGACATGACCGGAACCTGATTGGTTCAGGTCCCGATCATGTGATCGCAGGGAAAGTTTGTTGTAGCAACAAACTGGAAAGTTTGTTGCTACAACAAACTTTCCCAAGGACCGATTGCGGGTGCTGCCGTCAGTTGCATGGCAAAACCGGAGGCCATACAACAGCCTCCGGTCTGCCATTCTACGGACCAGCTGATCCTCATAGGCTTCCTGTCAGTGTGACTGTCAGCGTCACACTGACAGTTTATAATACGTTACACTACCTATGTAGTGTAATGTATTATAGCAGCCATCAGTGCTGCAGGTCTTCAAGTTAAAAAAAAAAAAGTAATAAAAATGTTTTATACAAATGTAAAAACAAGTTATAAGCTACAAAAAATGCTTTTTTTCCTATAATAAGTCTCTTATTATAGGAAAAAAAATAAACCGTTAAAACAGTACACATATTTGGTATCACCGCATTCGTAACGCCCCCAACTATAAAACAATGATATTATTTTTCCCGCACGGTGAACACCGCAAAAAATAATTAAAAAACAATACTAGCATCACTTTTTTTTTGTCAATCACCCCTCCCAAAATATAGAATAAAAAGTGATCAAAAATTCGCATGCACCCCAAAATAATACCAATAAAAACTACAACCCGTCCCGCAAAAAACAAGCCCTTACACAGCTTTTTTGGACTGAAAAATAAATAAATTACGGCTCTCAGAATATGGTGCCACAAAAAATATATAATTTTATAGAAAAGTGATTTTATTGCGCAAACGCCACAAAACGTAAAAAAACTATATCGCCATAATCGTACCGACATGCAGAATAAAGTAAAATGTCATTTATAGCGCACAGTGATTACTGTAAAAAAAAGGACAAAAACATTGTCAAAATGTATGTTTTTTTTTGTCACTTTGCTTGCCAAAAAAATCAAATAAAAAGTGATCAAAAAATCACATGTACCCTAAAATGGTACCAATGAAAACTACAGATTGTAACGTAACAAATAAGCCCTCACACGGCTCCGGTGGAAAAAAAAACAAACAAGTTCTGGAGCTCAGAATATAGCGACAGAAATTGTGCAGAGTGTCCAAAAGCGGATAAGATTGGGCACCATTTATCAGTGCGACACCGGCCACAAATCTATGAGTTTTTTATTTACCCCCTTATTATGCCCTGATGTACTCTGCCCAGCTTACATATACCCCCACATTATAAACTGAAATACCAGCAAAACCCCAAACAGAACTATTACCAAGCAAAATCTGCGCTCCAAAAGCCAAATCCCTTTCTGAGCTCTGCCATGGGTCCAAACAGCAGTGTATTACCACATATGGGGTATTGCCGTAATCGGGAGAAATAGCTTGACAAGTTTTGGGGTGCTTTTTATTCTTTATTCCTTGTAAAAATTACATTATATTTTTTCAGAAAAAAAGTAGATTTTAATTTTCACAGACATATTCCAATAAATATAGCAAAAGACCTGTCTGGTCAAGATGCTAACTATACCCCTAGATAAATTCCTTGAGGTGTGTAGTTTCCCAAACCACTTTTGTGGAGATTCCACTGTTTTGGCACCACAAGACCTCTTCAAACCTGACATGGTGCCTAAAATATATTCTAAAAAAAGGAGGCCCCAAAATCCACTGGGTGCTCCTTTGCTTCTGAGGCCGGTGCTTCAGTCCATTATCATACTAGAGCCACATGTGGGATATTTCTAAAAACTGCAGAATCTGGGCAATAAATATTGAGTTGCATTTCTCGGGTAAAACCTTCTGTGTTACAGAAAAAATGGTATTACACATTAATTTCGCCCAAAAAAATTAAATTTGTAAATTTCACCTCTACTTTGCTTTAATTCCTGTGAAACGCCTAAAGGGTTAATAAACTTTCTGAATGCTGTTTTGAATACTTTGAGGGGTGCAGTTTTTAAAATGTGGTGATTTATGGGGTCTATCTAGTACATAAGGCCCTCAAAGCCACTTCAGAACTGAACTGGTCCTTGACAAAATATTCTTTTGAAATTTTCTTGAAAATGTAAGAAATTGCTGCTAAAGTTCTAAGCCTTGTAACGTCCTAGAAAAATAAAATAATGTTCAAAAAACAATGCAAATATAAAGTAGACATATGGGGGATGTCAATTAACAACCATTTTATGTGATATTACTATCTATTTTACAATGGAGATTACATTTAAAATTAGAAAAATTATAATTTTTGCAAATTTTCTTTAAATTTTGGCGTTTTTCACAAATAAGCTACGAATTTATTGACCAAATTTTTCCACTAACATAAAGTACAATATATCACGAGAAAACAATCTCTGAATTGCTTGGATAGGCAAAAGCATTCCAGAGTTATTACCACATAAAATGACACATGTCAGATTTGAAAAAATGGGGCTGGTCATTGAGGCATCGAGGACCCTTGGTCCTGAAAGGGTTAAGTGCTGTGCTCGGGGGAGCCCTTGACATCATTGTCCATATATGGACAGTGATGTCAGTGGCTACTGATTGAGCGGAATCCCCGTTGCCGATGATCTGGTCGGGGATTCCGCTCCTAGGGGAAACCCCTGAGGTTACTGTCTATATATGGACATTGATGTAAGGGGCTCCCCCTGGAGTAGCCGTCAGCGATGCTTTGGCCGGGGATTCCATTTAGGGAGTAACTCCTGACATCACTGTCCATATATGGACAGTGGCGTCAGGGGGTCCTCCGAGAGGGAATCCCCGGCCACAGCGTTGGCGATGCTCTGGCCGGGGATTCCTCTGCTGGAGGGAGCTTCAGTGGTGCTATCTACAGGGGAAGGGGGATAGCACTATATACAGTGGGGGTGGCGCTATCTACAGGGGGACGCTATGTTGCACAATCTACATGGGGCGCTATGTGGCACAATCTACATGGGGCGCTGTGTGGCGCCATCTACAGGGGGCTGTGTGACATCATATACAGGGGGAACTGTGGCATTGTATATAATGACACAGTACCCCCTGTATATATTGGCGCAGTACCCCCTGTATATAGAGGGCATTGCGGCATTATCTACAGGTGCATGTGTGGCACTATATACAGGGGCATGTGGGGCACTATATAAAGGGGGGTGTGGCACTATATTAAGAAGTCACTGTGGCATTATCTACAGGGGTGTGTGGCACTATATACAGAGGGCACTGTGGGTATCTGTAAAGGTGCCAAAAACAATCTACTCCTTGAAGATATAGTGAGTGTTTGGCGTCTTTTCAGGCTCCCATGGCTGCTTCGTAGACCTGATCTGAGGTCAGTGGACGGCAGCTGCCTTCTGGGCTCTCTTTTGGCGCCGGCCTTAGCGCTGCACTGAATATGACACACGTGATATTACAATGTGTGTGTCAGACTTCAGTGTAGCGCCAAGGCCGGAGCAGAGAAGGAGAGCCCTGACATGGAACACAAGAAGTATCTAATATATCATGTATCTAATCTATCACAAACTATGGCACATTTTCAGACCCTGGACCACCTTTTTGGTGAACCATTGTGGTAAAAACGGATGTTAAATACTGATGGTAAGAAACTGATGACAACTGACGCTTTTGTAGTAAAAATTGTGAAAAAGCCTGATGGCGACTCATACGTTTTTGCATCAGTTGTAATCACTTGAGAGACAAAAAAAAACTGATGCTGATGCAACTGATACATATGAACGCAGCCTTAGAGAAGCTCTCCACCCCTAACGCAGTCTCTGCTAGTAAAGCGGCTCCGCCGGTAATGGCAGGGTACATATGCTGGAATATTACAACATCTGCAGCTGAATGCTGGAGGAACTATCTCTCACTGACAGTAGATGGCGCTGTGGTAACTATTAGTTGTTATCCCTGTGTAGCTCCTCTGGTGATGATGTGTTATCTCTGGTATTCTCCATCTTGATGTTGTTACTGATGTCGGTTGCTGTCTGTCCCAGTCTTATTCTCCCACAATGTCTGACTGCTGCTGAAAGCTGCAAATACTGCAACAGGTTCTGGGCCCAGACGAGGAGCAGAACAGCTCAGTGACCCGACTGATAGCAGGAATCACCCCGAGGTCTCACCTCCTGAATACAGGAGACATATAAGGAAGATGGCGGCAGCTCAGAGCTGACACTGACAGCCGCCAAACTGAGCCCTGACAATCACCAGCAATGGAAGGTTAAAGTGGAAATGTCACTATCCAGAGAGGACGTGTGGGGGCCATTACTGCAGGGACCAGAGAGCAATTATCAGGACTGGGACCAGATAAATAGACAGGGACCACCATAAAGTTATTATACTGTATACCCCTAGATTGCCCACTGCCCGAGATCCTGGTTAGGTAGCAATGACACCTCTCATTTAGAATTTGGTAGGTAGGTAGGGTATCCCCACTTTTAAATACAGCAGGGTCACTGGTGGACGCTCCGCTCCTATTGTTCAGTTGAAATATAAAAAAAAACAACTACGGTCATCAGACCTGTCATTGCCTGTCATCGCCTGTCATCAGACCCGTCATCGCCTGTCATTGCCTGTCATCAGATCTCTCATCGGCTGTCATCATCTGTCATCAGACCTGTCATCGCCTGTCATCAGACCTGTCATCAGACCTGTCATCGCCTGTCATCAGACCTGTCCATCGCCTGTCATCTGACCTGTCATCAGACCTGTCATCGCCTGTCATCAGACCTGTCATCGCCTGTCATCAGACCTGTCATCAGACCTGTCATCGCCTGTCATCAGACCTGTCATCATCTGTCATCAAACCTGTCATCGCCTGTCATCAAACCCGTCATCAGACCTATCATCAGACCTGTCATCGCCTGTTATCTGACCTGTTATCAGACTTGTCATCGCCTGTCATCTGACCTGTCATCAGACCTGTCATCGCCTGTCATCTGACCTGTCATCGCCTGTCATCAGACCTGTCATCGCCTGTCATCAGACCTGTCATCGCCTGTCATCAGACCTGTCATCGCCTGTCATCAGACCTGTCATCAGACCTGTCATCGCCTGTCAGAAACTGACTCTGAACCCCCCGTCAGCGCGGATGAGTCGCAGGTCCTGCTATGCCCGGATTATCACGGGTAGCTGCAGATAATTATAGCCCCAAGTGCCTGATTTTACAGCCTCCTCAGGTATCAATTTGATGCCACAGGTTCGAGGCCATTGATTCAAGCAACGTATCCACATCAGACATGACAGCGCTGCAAAAGCTGCACGACAGCTCCAGTCTGAACAGCAGCTTATTTCTGCTGAGAAAACGGTATAAAATGAGACCCAACATAGAGAAAGATATAAATGCAGCGCTGGAGGCGGCACAACATGAAAAGAAGGTTACATTATAGGTATCGCCGCGTTCACAACGGCCTGAACTATGAAAATATCGCATTATTTACCGCACGGTGAACACCGTAAAAAAATAAATAAAAAACAATGACAGCATTGCTAGAATTGCTGTTTTTTGGTTTCCTCATCTCCCAAAAAATATAATAAATAGCGATAAAAAAAATTGTATTTACCCCAAAATGGAACCAATAAAAATGACAGCTCGTTCCCCAACAACCGATCCCTCGCACTGCGCCGTCACCGGAAAATAACACGTTATGACTCTCAGAACGCAATCACGCTGAATGACGGCCCAGACTCATATTTTAGGTCCAGTCGTTTTTCACTAATTACCCCACATCATCATTTACTGGACCCCACAGGTGACCCCGTAGATGCAGCGGAGATGAGGAAACTTTAGGGCCTTGTGCGGCTTATAGGACTAATGAAGAAGTCACATATAAGGCGATACTGGAGCGCAGATATTCTGTATAATCCCCAATAATCCCGGCCTGTGCATGAAGTGACCCCACCAATCCATGGATATTCACCCCATTATTACATCATCCTATTACCCTGATGTACTCCGCACAGCTTACATATACCCTGATGTACTCCGCCCAGCTTACATATAGCCTGATGTACTCCGCACAGCTTACATATACCCTGATGTACTCCACCCAGCTTACATATACCCTGATGTACTCCACCCAGCTTACATATACCCTTATGTACTCCACCCAGCTTACATATACCCTGATGTACTCCTCACAGTTTACATATACCCTGATGTACTCCGCCCAGTTTACATATACCCTGATGTACTCCACCCAGCTTACATATACCCTGATGTACTCCACCCAGCTTACATATACCCTGATGTACTGCCCAGCTTACATATACCCTGATGTACTGCCCAGCTTACATATACCCTGATGTACTGCCCAGCTTACATATACCCTGATGTACTCCGCCCAGATTACATATACCCTGATGTACTCCGCCCAGCTTACATATACCCTGATGTACTCCACACAGCTTACATATACCCTGATGTACCCCGCACAGTTTACATATACCCTGATGTACTCCTCACAGCTTACATATACCCTGATGTACTGCTCACAGTTTACATATATCCTGATGTACTCCGCCCAGATTACATATACCCTGATGTACTCCGCACAGCTTACATATACCCTGATGTACTCCGCCCAGCTTACATATACCCTGATGTACTCCGCACAGCTTACATATACCCTGATGTACCCCGCACAGCTTACATATACCCTGATGTACTCCTCACAGCTTACATATACCCTGATGTACTGCTCACAGTTTACATATATCCTGATGTACTCCGCCCAGATTACATATACCCTGATGTACTCCGCACAGCTTACATATACCCTGATGTACTCCTCACAGCTTACATATACCCTGATGTACTCCGCACAGCTTACATATACCCTGATGTACTCCGCCCTGCTTACATATACCCTGATGTACTCCACCCAGTTTACATATACCCTGATGTACTCCTCACAGCTTACATATACCCTGATGTACTCCTCACAGCTTACATATACCCTGAGGTACTCCGCCCAGCTTACATATACCCTGATGTACTCAACACAGTTTACATATACCCTGATGTACTCCGCACAGCTTACATATACCCTGATGTACTCCGCACAGCTTACATATACCCTGATGTACTCCACCCAGTTTACATATACCCTGATGTACTCCTCACAGCTTACATATACCCTGATGTACTCCTCACAGCTTACATATACCCTGAGGTACTCCGCCCAGCTTACATATACCCTGATGTACTCCGCACAGCTTACATATACCCTGATGTACTCCGCCCAGATTACATATACCCTGATGTACTCCGCCCAGCTTACATATACCTTGATGTACTCCGCCCAGCTTACATATACCCTGATGTACTCCTCACAGCTTATTTATACCCTGATGTACTCCGCCCAGGTTACATATACCCTGATGTACTCCTCACAGCTTACATATACCCTGATGTACTCCGCCCAGCTTACATATACCCTGATGTACTCCACCCAGTTTACATATACCCTGATGTACTCCGCACAGCTTACATATACCCTGATGTACTCCGCACAGCTTACATATACCCTGATGTACTCCGCACAGTTTACATATACCCTGATGTACTCCGCACAGTTTACATGTACCCTGATGTACTCCGCACAGTTTACATATACCCTGATGTACTCCGCCCAGTTTACATATACCCTGATGTACTCCGCCCAGTTTACATATACCCTGATGTACTCCGCCCAGCTTACATATACCCTGATGTACTCCGCACTGTTTACATATACCCTGATGTACTCCGCACAGTTTTACATATACCCTGATGTACTCCGCACAGTTTACATATACCCTGATGTACTCCGCACAGTTTACATATACCCTGATGTACTCCGCACAGTTTACATATACCCTGATGTACTCCGCCCAGCTTACATATACCCTGATGTACTCCGCACAGCTTACATATACCCTGATGTACTCCGCACAACTTACATATACCCTGATGTACTCCGCACAGCTTACATATACCCTGATGTACTCCGCACAGTTTACATATACCCTGATGTACTCCGCCCAGTTTACATATACCCTGATGTACTCCGCACAGCTTACATATACCCTGATGTACTTTGCCCAGCTTACATATACCCTGATGTACTCCGCACAGTTTACATATACCCTGATGTACTCCACCCAGCTTACATATACCCTGATGTACTCCGCACAGTTTACATATACCCTGATGTACTCCTCCCAGCTTACATATACCCTGATGTACTCCGCCCAGCTTACATATACCCTGATGTATTCCGCACAGTTTACATATACCCTGATGTACTCCGCCCAGCTTACATATACCCTGATGTACTCCGCCCAGCTTACATATACCCTGATGTACTCCGCACAGTTTACATATACCCTGATGTACTCCACCCAGCTTACATATACCCTGATGTACTCCGCACAGCTTACATATACCCTGATGTACTCCGCACAGTTTACATATACCCTGATGTACTCCGCCCAGTTTACATATACCCTGATGTACTCCGCACAGCTTACATATACCCTGATGTACTTTGCCCAGCTTACATATACCCTGATGTACTCCGCACAGTTTACATATACCCTGATGTACTCCACCCAGCTTACATATACCCTGATGTACTCCGCACAGTTTACATATACCCTGATGTACTCCGCCCAGCTTACATATACCCTGATGTCTCCGCACAGCTTACATTTACCCTGATTTACTCCTCACAGCTTACATATACCCTGATGTTCTCCGCCCAGCTTACATATGTCAATGCCTATACCAGACTGTGAAGACTACTAGTAAATCCAAAAAATGAGCGACACATAGCACAAATTATGTACCATGACAGTATAAAACAAACTTTATTGAAATGCAAATAACACATTGGCCATGAAGAGATAAAAACAGTATTGCACACAATTTAAAAAGGAGAGTGTGGAGGAACTGCGTAAATAATCCAAGTTATAAGCTAACACAATATAAACATCCTGTGATGTGGTAAAGTGCAGAGGTCTACATCCAAAGAGGATGTGTAATGAGTCAATTTGTTAAACAGCTGAAGAGGCTATAGATATACTATGCACCTAACCAAAGAGCACAACATTGTGCATACGTGTGAAAATACACGGCTACGACTGCACAATTGCACCCAAAAATTGCCCTACTTCATAAATTAAGAAGACTGCACAAACCCGTGGATTGCATGATGGATCTCACACAAGATAACTCCACACTGACCGCCCCCGACGCGCGTTTCGCCGTCAGCTTTCTCAAGGGGTATTGACTGCTGGGATAATGGTCACTTTAAAGGCATGGTGTTGCCCTAAAAACATGTACGGCGCATGTCGGGAAGGGGTTAAGTATGAGATACAAAGGGAGGGGATTATGTCAATGTCCAATAGACACAAAGTGTGCACAGCATATGGGCATTATAATCACAGGCAAGGTTACACCTACCATGCTGCAGAGATCAGAGATGTGGACAGATGAAAGGAGCTGCACTTGTGTTTGCGGACGCCATTATGCCTCCGTTGCGCATGCGCACCGGCGTTCATCCGAGCGCCGGAAGTCATGACCATAGACATCAGCCTCATAAGAGTACGCACTGCGCGTGCGCGCCGCAAAAGAACTAAAGGGAGGGACTGGCGTGGCCATACTTGTTATGTAGGGAGAGGTCAGTGGCCATCTTAGAGCCTGGCAAATATGCCAGAAGCCCAAACAAGGGACAATAGACGTATGCAAGCTAGGGATGCCGTATACATCGCTGAGACAGTTCACCCCGAAGGAGTAGAGACCATGTCTCAGCGATGAAACACAGCTGGCAAAGTTTAAAATAATCCCGAATACCAGGGTATATCCCAAGGCAGTTCATACATACTTTCTAGACGCCTATAGCACGCACATAAACATCACATATGAATATACATAAATACATATATGTGCATACACCAACACAAATATAAGAATCTATACTTTACACGCATATATATATATCAATATAAAGAGTACCATACACTTTAAAAATTCACTTTCATTTACAATAAAAAACCATAATGGTAAAGATATATATTCGTGTATGCATAAGTATTGAAAATAAAAGAATAAATAAATAAAGTGAGGATAATAGACAGAGAGTGAATACAGGTGAGTGAACACGCGTGCTCGTGACAGTGATAAAAAGAGAAAAATACAAAAGAAATAAAATATGTGAGAAGAGATGAGGACGGCACCTGAAAAACATAAAACCGCTGTTACTCATACACAAGTCTTACACACATTTTTTATGTGGATCATTGTATAATGTGCTGTATAAGTCGACAAAAATAGGGACCTATATGAAAGTGTCAAAATACAGATCGTTGTAAAATGTGTTATATAAAAGGAGAACAAATATACTTATCTGTGTACAGATATAAAAACAATATATGAAATAATAAATATGTAGTAACCTGAAATCCATCAATGTAGATGGTCTAATACATAATAATATATCCAACAATAAACATGGATTGACCTAAAATCCATATGTGTAAAAAAATATACTACATCATTACATATCCAATAATAAATATTTTGTGGAATAAAGTGCATATGTGTAAATATGATGTCATAATGAATTTGTTTCATAAAACATAAAACAAGTGAATTTGTGCATATTCAATATATATATAATATGCTATAGGGCATAAACATGAGCATGTAAATATATGAATTAGTGCACCCATAGTTCCATGTAATACTAAAAATATAAATAAGGTCGGTACACAAAGAAATATAGTATATACATGAAATAGATATGATATCGTGCAGAAATACAGACATACCAATATATAAATGAATATACCAATAGGCATATATAAGAATAAAAATAGAGCCGGTACGCATAAAAGTACCAATACCTACCCCTTGAGAAAGCTGAAGACATACCGAGACGCCAAATCCATATATAGAAAAGAAAAACAAGTATATAAATGCGTATACATAAGGTAACACTCCCATGCATACAGAGGGCCCGCATGTGGTAATAACCAACAGGAGAAAGGGGGAACAAGCCCACAATTTCCAAAGTTGAACATCATAGACAACCTCCACTATAGAACTGGACGAATGGACCATAGGTATCCATAACACCTGTAGAAAGATTAAGAATTTATTGGAAGATGGTATCAGATAATCAAAATATTCCAACCTGAGTGTACATGTTACACCAACAAAAAATTGCCTTACATATACCCTGATGTACTCCACCCAGCTTACATATACCCTGATGTACTCCGCACAGCTTACATATACCCTGATGTACTCCGCACATATTACATATACCCTGATGTACTCCACCCAGCTTACATATACCCTGATGTACTCCACACAGCTTACATATACCCTGATGTACTCCGCACATATTACATATACCCTGATGTACTCCACCCAGCTTACATATACCCTGATGTACTCCACCCAGCTTACATATAGCCTGATGTACTCCGCACAGTTTACATATACCCTGATGTACTCCGCACATATTACATATACCCTGATGTACTCCACCCAGCTTACATATACCCTGATGTACTCCGCACAGATTACATATACCCTGATGTGCTCCACCCAGCTTACATATACTCTGATATACTCCGCCCAGCTTACATATACCCTGATGTACTCCACCCAGCTTACATATACCCTGATGTACTCCACCCAGCTTACATATACCCTGATGTGCTCCACCCAGCTTACATATACTCTGATATACTCCGCCCAGCTTACATATACCCTGATGTTCTCCGCCCAGCTTACATATACTCTGATGTACTCCTCACAGCTTACATATATCCTGATGTACTCCGCACAGCTTACATATACTCTGATGTACTCCTCACAGCTTACATATACCCTGATGTACTCCGCCCAGCTTACATATACCCTGATGTACTCCGCACAGCTTACATATACCCTGATGTACTCCCCCCAGCTTACATATACTCTGATGTACTCCTCACAGCTTACATATACCCTGATGTACTCCGCCCAGCTTACATATACCCTGATGTACTCCGCACAGCTTACATATACCCTGATGTACTCCGCCCAGCTTACATATGTCCCCACATTATAAATTGAAATAACAGTAAAACCAAGCAAAATCTGCGCTTCAAAAGCCAAATGGTGGTCCAACTGAGCCTGGCAGTGTGCCCAAACGGCAATTTATGACCACATATGGGGTATTACTGTATTCTGGAGAACCTGCTTAAATATTTATGGGGTGTTCGTCTACGATGGTACAAGCTGGGCACAACACATTGGGCACTGAAGTGGCATATCTGTGGAAAAGGGCAATATTCAATCTGCAACATCTATTGTGTACTAATTTTTGCAAAACACTTGTGGGGTCAAAATGCTCACTACCTTCTAGATGAATTCCTTGAGGGATGTAGTTTCCAAAATGGGGTAAGTTTTTTGGGGTTCCACTGTACTGATACTATAGCTCAATGCAACATGGTGTCAAAAAACGAATCTTGTAAAATCTCCACTCCACATACTAAATGGCGCTCCCTCCCTTTAGAGCCATAGCCATACCCTGGAGAGAATGCTTTACAAACGTTGAGGTGCTTTTCTCCTCTAGTCCTTGTGAAAATGCAAAATTTTGGGCTAGAACTACAACTTTTCTAAAAAAAAAATGACAATTTTTTTATTTTCACATCCCAATTCTAATAAATTCAGCAAAAACCTGTGTGGTCAAAATGCTCACTGCACCCCTAGATGAATTCCTCAATGGGTGTAGTTTCCAAAATGGGGTCTTTTTTGGGGTGTTTCCTTTGTTTTGGCACCACAAGACCTCTTCTAACCTGACATGGTGCCTGAAATATAATTTAAGAAAAGGAAGGCCCTAAAATCCACTGGGTGCTCCTTTTCTGCTGAGGCCGGTGTTTCAGTCCAGTACCCCACTAGGGCCACATGTGGGATGTTTCTAAAAACTGCAGAATCAGGGCAATAAATATTCCGTTGTGTTTCTCTGGTAAAAACCTTCAGTCTTACAGGAAAAATCGATTAAAATGGCATTTCTGCCCAAAGAAAATGGAATTTGCAAATTTCCCTTCCACATTGCTTTAATTCCTGTGAAACGCATAAAGGGTTAAGAAACTTTCTAAATACTGTTTTGAATACTTTAAGGGGTGCAGTTTTTAAAATGGGGTGATTTGTAGGGGTTCATAATATATAAGGCCCTCAAAGCCACTTCAGATCCGTTCTGTTCCCTAAAAAAATAGGCTTTTGACATATTCTTGAAAATGTGAGAAATTGCTGCTAAATTTATAAGCCTTGTAATGTCCCAGAAAAATAAAGGGATGTTTAAAAAATGATGCAAACATAAAGTAGACATATGGGAAATGTTTAGCCAACTGAGCAATAAACCCAAATATATCAGTGGTCCTAGTGACTAATAACTTAGACCAAAAAAGAAAAGAACAGTCACGACCAAATAATTGAAGAAATACAAAAAATCCTTTATTAAACTCAAATAGACAAATGCAAGCAGACAACATAGAACATATTAAAATAGCGTAACCCTCGCAAAATCAAAGATGGAATCAGAACACTAGCGCAGCAGGACAACCAAATAGTAATCCGGAAAAATTATCCCCCAAAAATGCTAAAGTGTCTAAGTAGTTTTCAAGCAGGCAATAAGTATAAAACTTTTGCACAGATAGGCATATACCAAAAAATAAATGTGAATACAATCAAGATAATGACATATGAACAGCAATATACATACACCTGCAGAGTACGGGAATAGTCATTTAGTCCAAAAGTGGCTGTGGCGGGAAGGGGTTAAAGCTACAGAGACAAAATATCAAAAGAAGGAAAGAAGAGAATGTTTCAGGTGCAACAAACAGGGACACCTAAAGAAGGACTGTACAATATGGAAAGCAGAACAGCAGAAACCATTTCCAAAAGGGACTAAACAAAAGGTCAAAACCACAATCTCTGATCCACGTGCAGATAATTGGAACGGCAGATTTAAAGGGACAAATGGGGGCAGCAGAAAGGAAGAACAGAACTCTGATGGAAATGATCAGATGCATGCTGACAGATCCTGGATTACCTGAAAAATATTGGTCCCTAGTACATTTTATGGGTAGGCTAAAATTCCGCCAATACCTACCCAGTAAGAGGGCAAGGTATGGGATAAAAATGTACAAACTGAGCTAGAGCAGCTCAGGTTTTGGGTTTATGAAGGGAAGGACTTCAGGATTGAACCCCAGAATCCCCCCCCCCTCTTGGAGCTCCAACATTACGTGAATAACTTCTACATCAGCATCCCACTATTTAAATGCCTCTCCACCAGAAATACTGCAGCCTGCGGCACGGTGCGCAATAACCAGAGAGGCCTCTCTAAAACTCTGATTGGGCAACATGTCAAAGGGGTGCATTATGCAGCGAGAAAGTGTTGTTCGTCAAGTATAAGGACAAGCGGGATGTCCTTCTCTTGACCACAATACATGGAAACGGCAGAACCCCTGTCCCTGTACGAGGTGCCACCACGGTGACCCACAAGCCAGATTGCATCGTGGGCTATATATAATAAATACTTGGGAGGGGTTGATCTCTCAGATCAAGTGCTGAAGCCGTATAGTGCAATGCGGAAGACAAGGGTGTGGTACAAAAAGGTGGCCGTGCCATTAGTACAGATGGCATTGTATCACACTTACGTGCTATGCAAATGTGCAGGCCGGACAGAGTCATTCCTTAATTTTCAGGAGGAGATTATCAAGGTGCTTGTGTTTGAAAATCAGGTTGGGGAGGGCCCAAACACATCTGCTGAAAGTGAGGGCGCCCGTATTGTACCAGGGCAACACTTTACCGGCATCGTTCCCCAAACTGCAAAGAAGGGGAGATACCAAAAGAGGTGCAGAGTGTGTAGCAAAAGTGGCATAAGAAGGGTCACCACTTATCAGTGCAAAACCTCCCCCCTGAAAAAACGGGTCTGTGCATAAAGGTGTTTCCACTGTTTTGGGCCCTCGGGGGCTTTCCAAATGTGACAGGGTGCCGCAAACCAATCTAGCAAAATCTGAATGCTAAATAGAGCTCCTTCCCTTCTAATCCCTGCCGTGTGTCCAAATAGTAGTTTATAACCACATATGGGGTATTGCTGTGCTCAAGAGGATTTTCTTTATAAATGTTGGGGTGCCTTTTCTCCTTTAGTCCTTGTGGAAATGAAAATTTTTTAGGCTTAGCTAAATTTAATCGTAAAAAAATGTAGATTTTAATTTTCACAGCCTACTTCCAAAAATTTCTACAAAAATCCTGTGGGGTCAAAATGCTAACTATACCCTTAGTTAAGTTCCTTGAGGGGTGTAGTTTCCTAACTGAAGTCACTTTTGGGGGTTTCCACTGTTTTCTCCCCTCAGGGGCTTTGCAAATGCGACATGGCCTCTGCAAACCATTCAAGCTAAATTTGAACTCCAAAACTCAAATGGCGCTCTTTCCCTTCGGTAGTTTCCAAAATGGGATCACCTTTGGGGGGTTTCTACTGTTTTGGCACCACAAGACCTCTTCAAACCTGACATGGTGCCTAAAATATATTCTAAGAAAAAGAAGGCCCCAAAATCGACTAAGTCCTCCTTTGCTTCTGAGGCCTGTGCTTCAGTCCAACAACTTTAGAATCTGGGCAATAAATATTCAGTTGCGTTTCTCTGGTAAAAATTTCTGTGTTACAGAAAAAAATGGATTAAAACTGATTTTCTGCAAAAAAAATTACATTTGTAAATTTCACCTCCACTTTGCTGTAATTCCTGTGAAGCACCTACAGGGTTTAGAAACATTCCTATAATCTATTTTTAATACTTTGAGGGTTTAGGTTTTGATAATGGGGAGTTTTATGGGGTTTTCTGATATATGGGCCCCTCAAAGTCACTTTAGAACTGAACTGGTCCCTAAAAAATAGCCTTTTGACATTTTCTTGAAATTGTGAGGAATTGCTGCTAAAGTTCTAAGCCTTGTAACGTCCTAGAAAAAGAAAAGGATGTTCAAAATACGATGCCAATCTAATGTAGACATATGGGGGAAGTTAACTAGTAACTATTTTGTGTGGTGTTGCTATCTGTCTTATAAGCAGATACATTTAAATTTTTACACATTTTCTCAAAATTTTGGTGTTTTTTACAAATAAACACGGAATGTATCGACCAAATTTTACCATAGGATCGAAAACCCAGGGTAGCCAAAACCATGAATAATTGCATACCGGCCTTTTCCGTTATGGGTTGTGTCATGGGTCAGCACCACCCTGAACGCTGTTCGGAACTTTTCATTTACATGGATAGCATTTATAGTGCTTATAAGTCACATGGCGGTTCCACATGGTGGCTCATCAGCTCCTTTTCCTCAAGGGTCAGTGGCCGTCCGCAGGCCTGGTGCATGCTGGTTATTCAATGAAGGCCATTGTAAATTTGCAGGATTATGCAAATATAAGCATTGGTGCTCCGCATGTGGAGGTCCACACACAGCATCTCGTGGTTCCCGCCCAACACATGAGACACCTTCAAAGCAAAATGCTCAATGTGACGGAAAGGACCCCAGTGAGCGAAACCACGATGAGGCCTTGGCTAGATAAGTATCCTGACAGAGCAGCGGCAGCACAGTTATGTTTTGGTTTCACGTTTGGTTTCTTTATCCCATTTAACCTAAGCAGCCATTCTTTATTTGTGGACAACTTGAAATCGGTTAGGGAGCAGCCGGAGGTCTTAAGGGAGAAGTTGGCAAAATAAGTATCTTTAGATAGAATCGAGGGTCCTTTCTTCCCTAACCTTCGGGTTTCTCTGTTGGGAGTGGTCCCAAAGAAGGAAGTCGGTAAGTTCCGCCTTATACACCATCTTTCATTTCCTAAAGGTCTTTCGGTAAACTATGGGATTTCGTTGGAGGATTCCTCGGTCTCTTACGTTTCCTTTGATCGTGCAGTTGCGCTGGTCAGGGAGCGCTGAAATCAGATATAGAATCAGCTTGTAGCTTGCTGACAGTACACCCAGATTGATATCACCTATTAGGCTGTTTCTATGAGGATCACTATTATTTTGATACTTTGTTGCCCATGGTCTGTTCCATATTGTCGCTGCAGAATTTAGTATGTCCATTAACGTTGGACATTATCTGCATTTGTCTATGAGCTCCAAATTAATTAATGAATGCTCTCTCAATGGTGGATCTGAGAGAGGCCGGCCGGAGAGACCAGGACACGCAGCTTCAGTGTTCAAACGATCTCTGCCCTAGGGGGCGGATCCATCTTTATTTATAGGAAAATGAGAGTAGGTGGTGACCTCATACTTGCAAACATAAACATTCTATATATGGTAATATCCCAAAACTCCACATATGGTATAATGACAGGAAAGGTGTAGGCTTTGGTTTCAGCCAATCATCTACAATATTATAATGACTCTGATTCAGCCAATAAGAATTATTTCAATGCATTATAATAATACTTCACCCTCCAAGCCCCAGGTGGCCTGAACCTTGTCCCATGGGAAGGACACACATTTCAGATACACAAGTTAATTTGTCTCTACTTCCTATCTCACTAGAGAATGGAGACTGCAGATAAGTTTAAATTAATTAAACAGAGGGCTTCTTCCAAGGCTGAGAGATGGTAAACAGTCATTGTCCATTCGGCCAAGGCTATTTGATCTGCTCCTTAAAAGAGTAATAAAACATTCAATTCAAGAACACAACATAGAATTGCTTCAGGACATCTGCTGATATTTACTTTTTACTTATTAACCTCAAGATGGCTCCTTCAGGCCAAAAGATAGATTGCAATGATCCAAAATGGATGCCTACCATACAAGATGGAGTCCATGTAAAATGTTATCTTTTTAAACATATTCTAATCACCTTCACAAAAGCAATATATGTTCACACATATAAAGATAATTAAAATATTTTTGACAATATCATGTCACTATTTCGAGATGTTTAGCTCATTTCTGTAATGGGTGGTAAGATATGAGACTGGTTCACGGTCAGCAGTTCATTATTCAGACGATTTCTTATTTGTCGCCCCAGCAGATGAGGATACCGGCCATCACATGCTAAAAACATTTCAATTCTTCATATCTCGTTTTGGCGTCCCTCTTTCTGCAGAAGAAACCGAAGGTCCAATAACAAGGTTGTCCTTCCTCGGCATTGAAATTGACACCATAGAAATGGTTTTCAGGTTACCTGAAGAAAGATTAAGAAACTTTTTAGCTTGATTGAAGGATTTTGTGGAGTAGTAAAAGTCACTACTGGGTCTTTTGGTCTTTGCTTGCCGTGTCATTCCAATGGGAACGATTTTGGCCCACCGCTTATCATTGGCTACTCGAGGAGTTAAATTAGCTGGGCATCGGATTCGTCTCACCAAACCCTTAAAAGCGGACCTTACCATATGGGGTAGTTTTCTTTCCAACTATATCTTTATATCCAAGTATATATACTATATACTTTCCAAGTATATCTTTCCAAACATACATGTTTCAGGTCAGGAGAAGGCAACAATGCAGAATTATCATTATACACAGATACATCGGGCTCCTGCGGTTTTGGAGCAGTTGTTTGCCCGGCTTGGTGTATCATCCTGGCCTGCAGCGTGGCATGCCGCTGGCCTTTGCCGGAATCTTACTTTGCTGGAACTTTTTCCAATCATTGTGGCAGTCGAAATCTGGGGACCAATGTTCAAAAATCGACATATTTGTTTCTAGTCCGACAACGCCAGTGTGGTTGCCGGTATTAACAGTCTGTCTTGTTCTTCACTATCTGTTATATCTTTATTACGTGACTTAGTTTTGCGCTGTCTACAACATAACATTTATTTTAGATCAAAACATGTTCCTGGTCTTAATAATGTTGTTGCTTTTTCTCTCTCACGTTTTCGCTGGCACGAATTCCAGGCTTTGCTGCCCAATACGGAGAGGGTCCGCATCTCATGCCCAAATCATTTATGGGAGTTGGTGGACCTCAACTGATGTCTCTCGTCAGTTCATCAGTAGCGCCTGCTACGTGGCAGAGAAACGCTAAGGCGTGGTTGGAGTGATTACAGGTCGTGAAAGGTCGCAATATTTCTTCTTCGGATAAGTTATGTTTAGAGGTAACAATTGAATATGTTCTATCCTTGAGGGCTTTAAACATATCTGGCACAGCCGCACAGAAACGTTTATCTGGTATTGCTTTTTATTTTAAGTCACTGGGTTGGGGGGGGGGGGGGGGGGATGTCACCAAATGCTTTTTAATTACCCAGACTGGAAAAAGTGTCATATTCGTCAGGAATCACGACGGCCAATTTCCTATCCCTTGCTTTGCCGTTTTGTAATGGCAAGTCCAAAAATGTGCTCATCTCCATACGAGACTTTACTGGCCCTCAGTTTCAGCCTTGCCTTCTTTAAGCCTTTAGAATCAGTGAATTATTACCTCCTTCAAAAAAAAAGCAGGGTGGCTTACAGCACACGGATGTTATCATAACCGCTGAGGCTGCTCGATTACGGGTACGGGTTCTTACGGGTACGAAGATCTAAGACTGACGTATTTGGCCACGGTGTTTGGATTCACCTGCGTGCCACCCAGGGCGCGGTCTGCCCCATGCGTTTACTTTCTGAGTATTTACTCATTCGTTTCCATTACTCCCAGTTCCTAGTACATATGGATCGCACTCCCCTCACTATTTATCAGTTTAGAACAGTTCTCCACCACTGCCTTATCATCGCGGGTGTTTCCTCTTGCTTTGCCAGATACATACGTCCGGATTTGTTATTGTAGAACACTGTCATAATGTGTTTTTCTTTTCTTTTTGATCATGTTAGGCCCACAGTTTGGATGCTAGAGCATTCTTATATATTCTGGGCCGCCCAGCGGGCTGATTGTAGGCCTGGTGGCCGTGCGTTGGGCTTTCGAGACATCAATATTTCCGGACGTTTTTCTCGCTCTTACCCTGGAAATGTGTTCAAATACGAGGCGCAGGTTCAACAGTCCGTACTTAATATTACAGAGGCTATAAATACTGCGAGATCACATGGACCAGGGTTATAATGGAGGCCACCAAATGTCCCCCATGAATTCTGATGTGGAGGGCACAAATTTTGTAATTCTGAAGACCTGCACCAGTCCTAATATTCTGTGGGATTACGTTATTATATGATTATTATGAGCTGAGTGCCTAATATCTCTGTGACTAAGGCTCTGTTCACATTTGCGGCTCTGGTCACATTTGCGGCTCTGTTCACATTTGCGGTTCTGTTCACATTTGCGGTTCTGGTCACATTTGCGGCTCTGGTCACATTTGCGGCTCTGGTCACATTTGCGGCTCTGTTCACATTTGCGGTTCTGGTCACATTTGCGGCTCTGGTCACATTTGCAGCTCTGGTCACATTTGCGGCTCTGGTCACATTTGCGGCTCTGTTCACATTTGCGGCTCTGGTCACATTTGCGGCTCTGTTCACATTTGCGGCTCTGGTCACATTTGCGGTTCTGGTCACATTTGCGGCTCTGTTCACATTTGCGGCTCTGGTCACATTTGCGGTTCTGTTCACATTTGCGGCTCTGGTCACATTTACGGTTCTGTTCACATTTGCGGCTCTGTTCACATTTGCGGCTCTGGTCACATTTGCGGTTCTGTTCACATTTGCGGCTCTGTTCACATTTGCGGCTCTGGTCACATTTGCGGTTCTGTTCGAATACCAGACTATTTATCCAACCAGGGAATTGTGATGTCCGTTTTTTACTATGTACTGTGTACGGCGACTGCGGGGGCTGATAAGGGGCGTATGGCTGTGATTTTAACCTTCACTAGAAGTGTTTAGTGGCCGCTTATCTCCCCTCCAAGATGCTTATTAGGGGACAGTCGTTTCATATTTGACTCTTAAAATAATAATAATGGGAATATATTGAGAATAAATAATAATTGACCAGGGAGCTTTCTACCACGATCCTATACGTGCCCAGTGAATATATGGGGCCCATGCTGGGTCATCAATGTCAGACTTTCATGGGATAGGCCGGGAGGTTGGGCAAAGTGTCAATTGCAGAAATTTGTTAAAGGAACATTCCAGACAAAACCGATACACTGTGTTATTCCGAGCCCAGGACCTGAGGGGGCGGAGCATGACACAGGGATTCAAAGAACACCAAAGGAGAATTCCAGGCCCTGCATAGTTTGTCTTCAAGACCCTGTCCACGCCACGTACGTGTTTTATATCTCTGGAGATTTTCCCAGTCTATAGGCTGGACGTTCACCACAGAGCCTAACATGTTAGAAGTTACTGGTGTATGTGGACACATATTAAGACCTCATTCACACGGCTGTGCCCGTAATTGCAGGCAGGGTCGGCTGCGGCCAGCCAACCACATTTTCAGCCCGTGCTCCTATACAAAGTATGGGAGATCGGTCCATAAAAAGGAAAAGATAGGACACGTCTTATGCGGCGGCTTTCTATGGCCCGGACACCTTCCTGTAAATATATGGGAATGTGTCCGTGGTCAATAGAAATTAATAGTTCTGTAATTACGGATGAATTCTATGGTCGTGTGCATGGGGCCTTACAAAAATTTGAATCCCAAATTGCAGGATATTTTAGCACCACCCCGCTCCACCTGGGAACACCCTAAAACAACCAGAAACGCCCTCTTTTAATAGGAATCAGCACACACTCCGCTAATATATTGGTTATGAGCTGTAGTGATACTGTTCTCTAATGTAACATTAGAGCAGACGGGCCCCCACCAGGATTAAAGGGGTTACGTGGGAACCAAAAAGTATTCGCAGTGTAGTCCCTGCAGTACGTGAGATCACTCGCTAATATACATTCCGGTCCCCGTCGCGCTGATTATGAGATATTAATAGATTTTTATGGCTCTGCCGGGGGACCGGAAGTCTAGATGCACAGTCTTCCTTTACGACGACACGACTCTTCGTCATGTGACCGGCTCCAATGTACTCCATGTACTCGCTGTAGACAGCCAGGGGCCACATGCAAGAACAGTATATGGGCTCCTTGCTCTGCAATATCTCATCATCGATCACCCGCCTTATGTCGCTCTACCAATCCATCAGTAATTGTTAGCCATAAAATGAATTACCTCCGGCCCTTACATGTCATCTAATACACAGAAGTAAGCGGCTTTAACCTCTTCACGACGCAACCTATTTTGGCCATGAAAACGAAGTCGATTTTTTAAAATCTGACATGTGTCCCTTTATGTGGTAATAACTTGGGAATGCTTTTACCTATTCAAGCGATTCTGAGATTGTTTTCTTGGGACATGTTGTACTTTATATTAGTGGAAAAGTTTGGTCGATAAGTTAAGTATTTATTTGTGAAAAACACCGAAATTGTGAGAAAATTTACAAAAATTATGATTTTTCTATAAAATATAAATGTATCTACTTGTAAGACAGATAATTATACCACACAAAATAGTTACTAGTTCACATCCCCCATATGTCTACTTTATGTTGGCATCGTTTTTCTAGGACGTTACAAGGCTCAGAACTTTAGCAGCAATTTCTCACATTTTCAAGAAAATTTCAAAAGGCTATTGTTTCAGGGACCAGTTCAGTTCTGAAGTGGCTTTGAGGGTCCCATATATTAGAAACCCCCATAAATCACCCCATTTTGAAAACTGCACCCCTCAAAGTATTCAAAACAGCATTCACAAAGTGTTTTAACCCTTTAGACGTTTCAAAGGAATTACAGGTGAAATGTAAAATTCATGTTTTTTTTGTCAAAATTAATTTGTAATGCATGTGGAGGCCTCAGTAGCAAAGGAGCACCTAGTGGATTTTGGGGCCTCCTTTTTTTTAGAAAATATTTCAGGCACCAAAACATTTTTTAGGTGCCAAAACAGTGGAAACCCCCCAAAATTGACCCCATTCACGAAACTACATCCCTCAAGGAATTTTTCTAGAGGTTTAAGTAGCATTTTGACCCCACAGTTTTTTTGCTAAATTTATTTGAATTAGTCTGTGAAAATGAAAATCAACTTTTTTTCTTAAAAAAAAACTTTGAATTTTCACATTTTTGGAAGGAATAAAGGAGAAAAAGAACCCCAATATTTGTAAAGCAATTTCTCCCGATTACTGCAATACCCCATATGTGGTAATAAACTTCTGTTTGGACCCACGGCAGGGCTCAGAAGGGAAGGAGTGCCATTTGGATTTTGGAGCGCAGATTTTGTTGGAATGCTTTTAGGCCGCCATATTGCAGAGCCCCTGAGGTATCAATACAGTGGAAACCCCCAAAAATGATGCCATTTTAGAATCTATACCCATAAAGGAAAGGAATTAATCTAGTGGCCTAGTAAACTTGTCCCCACAGGTGTTTGTTAGAAATGGTCCATGAAAAATGAAAATTCGAATCTTCTCCATTTTTTTGCTAAGATGTAATAGAAGAAATAGCACGGCAAAAGTTTGTACACAATTTCTACTGCGTAAGGCAACACCCCATATGTGGATGTAAACTGGTGTTTAGGCACACGGTTGGGCTCAGGATATAAGAAGCACTATGCAATATTTCAGGCCCACTATGGTGGTATTTATCACATTGTGCCATGATTACAGATGATCTGAGGTGTCAAAATATTATAAACCCCACAGAAGTAACCCAATTTTTGGAGCTACACCCCTCAAGGAATTTACCTGGGGGTATAGTGAGAATAGTGACTATGTGACGGACACCTCTCATGGTATTCATCTAGGGGTATAGTAAGAATTATTAGTTGTGAAGTTGGCAGCCTTAAAATCCCGCACTGGAGGGAGGTGGAATGGCAGGTCCCACTGCCAACCCACCCACCATTCCATAAAATGCAGCCCAGAAAATACATTTATTAAAACATATGAAAAATTACTTTTTCTGCTGAGGTAAAACATCATTTTATCCTCTCACTTAGCTTTATAATCCGGGTGAGGGGGTCACTCCCTCCATTACTATTCCAGCTGCCTATAGGGCATAGTGTATTGGGTATAGGGAGAATATTTAGTTTATTTGGAGTTTTTACTAATATTACAATGAGGTAAAGGACTTGTCAGTGAAAACAAAATGTTATGGCCAATATGGAAGACTGAAGGTGGATGAAGAATTAATAAAAAAGGAAAATTAAAAATCTAAAGAAGTGTCGTAAATTTGAAAACACTGGAGACACAATCTGAGGATTGTGGGGGACGTTTCGCACATATATCGCGTGTCCCTCCTGATGCCTTGTTTTGAGCACACGTGGCCTCTTTTCTGGGGCCTCTGTTTTTTCTCAGTGGGGGGGGGGGGGCTTCTGTGATGAAATGTTGGCCGGGTACGGCTTCTTATACTATACCCTTGTTTTGCGCATGGCGCTGTGTGGTTTGATGACTTGATCTGAAACATCAACGCCACCCATAAATTTATTGTACACACAAGGGTTTGCGGGATTGGGTGGTGGATCCGCATACAGGGACAAGGCTCCGGCCGCCATTAGTAATGGTGGTCAGCATCAGGACGTCTCCTCTGTCTCTGTATCTGAGGAGCAGCAGATCTTCTCTGCAGACGGCCCTGCTCTCTCCCACCCTTAACGACTGTCCTAGCAGAGTTTTGGGGAGACCTTCATGGTTTTTCCGGATTGTGCCGCAGGCCAATGTGGATCGGGACGCACAGACTTTAAACCATCGGGACACTATTGTAGAAATTATCTATATATAAATGGTACACTTTGCCAAACAGCAGATGCACAAGGTCCCACACAAATCTTCCCGCTGACTCCTAGGAAGGGGGGGCATTCAGGGGATCAATTTTAGAGTCCTTTCCCTCATACACCCTGAAGCGATGGGTATACCCGGGGGCACTCCCACAGATTTTATATAATTTAATAACATAAAGGGCCCTTTTTTTTGGAAGGTGCTGCCTAAACCTGAGCCTTCCCTCAAAACAAACAAGGGATTCATCCACCGCAATATTCTGTATAGGGATATCATTTTGGTAAAATATTTGACAATAATTGTCAATTATTGGCCTTATTAAAAAAAAACGGTCAAAATTTGGGGCATCTGGGGGGGGGGGCAGCGACTGTTATCACTAAAATGCAGGAATTTAATTATCGCCTCAAGGCGTGTCCTGCTCATTATTGTGCGGTGGAGAGGGGGGGCTATATAATATATCAGAGGACCAGTCATCTCTAATAGGGGGCTTTTTATAATGCCAAAACTTAAACATGCCCCAGAATGTATACAGCTCTGCTGCATTTGTTGGAGTACAATTTTTGCCTCTGGCATAGTAGGGGGTCAGGGTTTTGGGAGATAAACGGAGCAGCATAGATGTTCGTCTTCTCAACCAATAAATTTATTAGGGAGTCAGAAAAAAAAAAGGATAAAATATCAATGGCCTCGAACCCTGTGGCATCAAATTGATCCCTGAGGAGGCTGTAAAATCAGGCACTTGGGGGCTATAATTATCTGCAGCTACCCGTGATAATCCGGGCATGGCAGGACCTGCAACTCTTCCGCGCTGACGGGGGGTTCACAGTCAGTTTCTCTAGATACAGATTCAGATGAAATCACAAACTGCTTCACCTTCACCTGCTGAGTCTGTATCTGAGCATAACATTTGGTTTAGCTCATCAGCGGTGTAAAGCCTTTGGCCCATATTTTATACTCCTAACTGGAGATGACAAGCGATGACGGGTCTGATGACAGGCGATGACAGGTCTGATGACAAGCGATGACAGGCGATGACAGCTCTGATGATCGTTGTTTTTTTTAAAAATATTTCAACTGAACAATAGGAGCGGAGCGACCACCAGTGACCCTGCTGTATTTGAAAGTGGGGAAACCCTACCTACCTACCAAATTCTAAATGAAAGGTGTCATTGCTACCTAACCGGGACCTCGGGCAGTGGGCAATCTAGGGGTATACAGCTGGGTACAGGGGATGAGAGGCGGTGACAGGACTGAGGACAGGACTGAGGACAGGTCTGATGACACTGATCACCAGATGATGGTGGTTGTAGTGTTTTATCAGCTGGTGAGGGGACTGATTGCCGGCTTTATGTACATTTTTATCTATCTACACAGCATCTGGCTCTGTCAGACTCCAGGACACAGTTGAGCCCTCACAGAGCAGGAGATGTCGGTAAAACAATACATCTGCATTTCGTTTGGCTAGTCAGTACAGACTGGCCAATCACAGCGCTCGCCGGCACTGGACCATTCTGATTGGTCCCATGCCGGCATCTTCTGCCCGGCAACTCTGCTTTAGAGCGGAGTTGCCGGTTCTGTCACTGTGTCGCTTTACACAGCGACATCTTAACCCTTTCAAGACCGAGCTAATTTTGGCCTTCATGACCAGCCCCATTTTCTCAAATCTGACATGTGTCAATTTATGTGTTAATAACTCTGGAATGCTTTTGCCTATCCAAGCGATTCTGAGAATGTTTTCACGTGACATATTGTACTTTATGTTAGTGGAAAAATTTGGTCAATAAATTCATTGCTTATTTGTGAAACACACCAAAATGTAGAGAAAATTAGCAAAAATTATGATTTTTCTCATTTTAAATGTATCTGCTTGTAAAACAGATAATAATACCACACAAAATAGTTACTATTTTATATATTCCATATGTCTACTTTATATTTGCATTGATTTTTGAACATTATTTTATTTTTCTAGGACGTTACAAGGCTTAGAACTTTAGCAGCAATTTCTTACATTTTCAAGAAAATTTCAAAATCATATTTTGTCAAGGACCAGTTCAGTTCTGAAGTGGCTTTGAGGGCCTTATGTACTAGATAGACCCCATAAATCACCCCATATTAAAAACTGCACCCCTCAAAGTATTCAAAACAGCATTCAGAAAGTTTCTTAACCCTTTAGGCGTTTCACAGGAATTAATGCAAAGTAGAGGTGAAATTTACAAATTTTATTTTTTTTGCTGAAATTCATTTGTAATACATTTTTTTCTGTAACACAGAAGGTTTTACCCGAGAAATGCAACTCAATATTTATTGCCCAGATTCTGCAGTTTTTAGAAATATCCCACATGTGGCTCTAGTATGATAATGGACTGAAGCACCGGCCTCAGAAGCAAAGAAGCACCCAGTGGATTTTGGGGCCTCCTTTTTTTAGAATATATTTTAGGCACCATGTCAGGTTTGAAGAGGTCTTGTGGTGCCAAAACAGTGGAAATCCCCCAAAAGTGAGACGGTTTTGGAAACGACACACCTCAAGGAATTTATCTAGGGGTATAGTTAGCATCTTGACTAGACAGGTCTTTTGCTATATTTATTGGAGTTTGTCTGTGAAAGTGAAAATCTACTTTTTTTCTGAAAAAATATAAAAAAAAATATTTGCAAGGAATAAAGATTAAAAAGCACCCCAAAACTTGTAAAGCTACTTCTCCCGATTACGCCAATACCCCATATGTGGTACTAAACTGCTGTTTGGACCCACGGCAGATCTCAGAAGGGAAGGATTTTGGATTTTGAAGCACAGATTTTCTGGATTGTTTTTCAGTGCCATGTCGCGTTTGCAACGCCCTGGAGTAAGCAAAACAGTGGAATCCCCCCAAAACTGACACCATTTTGAAGACTACACCCCTCAAGGAATTTTTCTAGGGGTATAGTTAGCATTTTGACCCCACAGTTTTTTTGCTGAATTTAGTGGAATTAGGCCGTGAATATGAAAATCATAGAAATGTTTAATTTTTACAATGAATAAAGGAGAAAAATCACCCCAAAATTTGTAAAGCAATTTGTCCTGATTACAGCAATATGCCATATGTGGTAATAAACTGCTGTTTGGACCCACGGCAGGACTCAGAAGGGAAGGAACAATATTTGGCTTTTGGAGCTCATATTTAGCTGGAATGGTTTTCGGGTGTCATGTCGCATTTGCAAAGCCCCTGAGGTACCAAAACAGTGGAAACCTCCCAAAAGTCCCTTTAGGGGACTGGAACGAGCGATCATTAGGTCACTGGTACAATACACTGCAGTAATATTGTATTGCAGAATAATGTCATTTTACAGGCTCCTGTAACAGCGAGATCGCTGTTCCTGTCCGTTAGTCCCGGGTGTCAGCTGTAATACACAGCTGACACCTGCAGAATATGGAGCGGGGGCAGCGCGTGAGTCCGCTTCATATATAACCCCTCGCACCACGACGGCTATAAAGTCGTGGTGCACGAAGGCGTTAATGCGCAGCGGATGGTGCAAATTGAAAATTAACATTTTCCACTGATATGCCAATTTAATGCACAATATATTGTGCCCAGTTTGTGCCACTGAAGACAAATACCTCATACAATGTTGAGCGGGTTTTCCCGGATATAAAATATCATATATGTGGACGTAAGCTGGTGCTTGGGCATGCTGTGGGGCTCAGAAGGGAGGGAGCGCCATTTGGCTTTTGGAGCGCAGATTTTGCTTGGTAATAGTTCTGTTTGGGGTTTTTCTGGTATTTCAATTTATAATGTGGGGGTATATGTAATCTGGGCAGAGTACATCAGGGCATAATAAGAGGGTATAGTAATGGGGTAAATAAATAATAATCCGCAGACATGTGGCCGGTGTCGCACTGATAAATGGCGCCCGATCTTATCCGCTTTTGGAACACTCTGCACATTTTGCATCGCCATATTCTGAGAGCCAGAACTTTTTTCTTTTTTCTCGAACGGAGCCGTGTGAGGGCTTATTTGTTGCGGGACAATCTGTACTTTTCATTGGTACCATTTTAGGGTACATGTGATTTTTTTTATCACTTTTTGTTAGATTTTTTTTGGCAAGCAAAGTGACAAAGAAACAAATTCTGACAATGTTTTTTTGTATTTTTTTTTTTTACAGTGTTCACCATGCGCTATAAATGATATTTTACTTTATTCTGCGGGTCGGTACGATTACGGCGATACCATATGTATATAGGTTTTTTATGTTTTGTGGCGATTGCGCAATAAAATCACTTTTCGATACAATTATTTCTTTTTCGTGTCACCATATTCTGAGAGCCGTAATTTTTTCATTTTTCAGTCAAAAAAGCGTTGTAAGGGCTTGTTTTTTGCGGGACGGGTTGTAGTTTTTATTGGTATTATTTTGGGATACATGCGACTTTTTGATCACTTTTTATTCTTTTTTTTTTTTCAGCTTCAATTTGTCTTTATAGAAATGTTTTCATTTACAGATATGAATGTTACAAAAATTATTTGATTCCTCCGTACAAGAAACTTGTTGTTTTTCAACTAGTTTCCAAGAAAAAAAAAAAAAGGTAACGGATTAGATCATCTGGCATCTACACTCCGCATTAGGCTTCCAGTACTGCACACTTCATCAGGATGGAACATACTTGTCAAATAACTTGCACTGTACTGCCCTCTGCAGGCTGCAACTTGAACAGCATCGCAAGCACAATAAGTTGCGCAAAGATTGCTTCCTTAGTGAGGTCTATTTTTGTTACAGATGTGAATCCAGTATTATGAGAAATGTGCAGTCTATGTACAGGATCGTAAATAAATTTAGATGTAAGTGTGGTAACGCGGGCGCCGAGTCGCGGTGGGCGGGGCTCTCTGAGCTGAAGTTGGTATTCGCGCCCTTTGGTCACGGTGGCGCACTTTCTCTCTCCCGCGCCTCGGGCCGCAGAACCAGTGAAACAAGTGGTGCTTGTAGGATACACTGTTCTCTGTCCCCTGGGATGTTATGTAGTGTACCCCGAAATAAGGATGTTCCAGGAGACAGGGTTCAATAAACTTTCACAGTAGTTTTACTGGGCACAATATGCTTGGGGGTTACTTTTGTTACAGAGGCAATGTCTTAAAGTAGTATAAACATATCACAGGGTATTGCAAATGGTGGTACCTGCTTCACCTCCCTGAATCTGTCTGTAATTCCTCCAAGTGTGCTGTGAGTTCTGCTCCTCTTTCTTCTCTATACTGTGCTGGAAGGTGTGCTGCTGACTGTCCCAATCCAGTTGCACTATCACAGAGGAATGGTGTCCCTTGGGGATTCTAGGCTGTGTGCAAGCTCCTTGCTTTGCTCTAGGCACTCTCAGTAGTGTCCAAGCTCCCTGTCTGGCTTCTGTGCCACATGCAACACACACTGACCTGCACTCCTTTCACTTCCACATGACTGTAGCTGATCCTCTCACAGAATTCCTCTCAGATCCACATGTCTGCTGCAGCATCTCCCTGAATCCAACTTTAGACACTGACTTGTCTGCTCTCCTCTGCTGCACGCTGCTGCACACTTCTCCTCACTTCTGCACTGCGCTGCTCCACACACTGCACTGGGTGAGGTTTGTTCCTGTGTCCCCAGCTAGCTACACCCCTCCCCTCTCTCTGGAGAATACATCTTAAAGGTGAAGCAGCCCATTTATGTTTCTGCTGAGTCATATAGGGAAGTGAATTCAGTACCAACCATGATTACAGAATAAAGCACATTAAAACCTGCAAACTAAAGCAACAGTACAATGACAGTAAATAAACAGCAATTTTCCTGGGTATCACATTCGTCCCCGGTAAAATCAGGGTCGTCCCCGACACTGTCTCTCCTGCAACAAAAACGGGACAAAAATATGCAATATGACATATTCACATATCAAAGGTAAACTTTGCATCATAACGGCAAATGTCCATAGTGCGTTCCTGAAAGGCAAAAATATTAAGGCAATACTGTAAAACTAGTGTCTCTCAATATATCCAGCAACAACGTCCATATGGCAAGACATCTTCTGACGCCATTAGCAAGGCGCATGGTACAGCCGACAATCCTTGCGATGCACTTCAATAGACTCAATAGAGATGTGGTGCAACGTGCACAACATGGGTTTCAAAATAAAGTTCAGGACAGTCTCTGGGTCTCAAAAAATCAAATCAAGGCTGCATGAGCCAACTGGGGGGTCAAATGTAACTATAGGGCTCCATAGAAACAGTCTGTAGCATAGACATGTCTATTCAGTCACAGTATCGTTCAGGAATTTTACCTTTGGTGGCTCTCTCCGACCTTCTAGGAGGATCACAAGTAGTAGGGGGCTGAGAGTCAATAAGTTCACAGTAGCTCGGAACAACTTGTGGGTGGGACTCAATCAGCACACTTTGGCTAGGGACAACTTGTGGGACACCTAGTTGCATCCAAGGACCGAAAGGCCAGTCAAACGGGAACATATTACCTGCAGTTTCCATGGGTGACTCCAGTCTTCCCTCAGAGGGTGTCTCATCTGGAATGGTTTCCTCTCTAGAGTCCTTCAACAGGCAAAGTTTCAGCTGATTACGGTGTACCACCTTGGTACTCTCTAAGTTTTATTTTCCAATCTCGTAGATTTCTATTTCTGGATGAGGAATGGCTTTCACAGTGTACGGCCTTGGTTCCCAATAGTCATCTAGCTTGCTGTTTCTGTGGTTCTTCTTTAACCAGACTCGATCTCCAACTTTCAAAGGTTCAGCATTGGCATTGGAATTATAGTCCTCTTCTTGTCTCTGACGTACGACTTTCATCCGGTTCTCAACCATTTCATTGGCTTCATTTAGGCGACGCTGATGGTCTGCTACCCAGTCTGTTCGTGGTAGTGGATTGATGGTATCGCTGACTTGAATTTCCATAGCTATATCAGATGGTAGTTTGCCTTGACGACCAAACATCAGGAAGTATGGAGTGTATCCGGTGGAACAATGGACGGTATTGTTGTACAAATAAGTTAGCTCTGGAAGAAGAATGGGCCAATCTGCTCTTCGATGAGTAGGCACAGTTTTCAGCATTTCTATCAGTGTCTTGTTCATTCTTTCGCAGAGTCCATTGCATTGTGGATGGTACGCAGTTTTTCGTAACTTCTTACAGCCATAGAGGGTGCACAACTCTTGAAACAATTGGGACTCAAACGCAGACCCTTCGTCCGTCAAAATCTGTTTACGATATACATAAGGTAGAACAAAGGTTTTCCAGAAGACTTCAGCTGTGGTCTTGGCTGTCAAATCCTTCACGGGCATTGCTACAACAAACTTTGTGTAATGGTCAATGATGGTCAGAGCATGGGTGAACCCAGTTCTGCTTGGCTCCAGCTTCACATGGTCAAGTGCAACTAATTCCAGCGGCTTATGACTCACAATAGGATGTAGTGGCGCTTTCTGGCCAGGTTGCTCTCTTCGGCTCACTGCACATGAAGTACATTCTCGACACCATTTTTCAATGTCCTCTCTCATTCCAATCCAGAAGAACCGTCTTCTTATAGTGGCTTCAGTCTTTTGACACCCAAAATGACCAGACTGGTCATGGTAAGCTTCGAGGACTATGCTGGCATCCTGCCGGGGCACCACAATCTGATTCACACGTTCATAAGTGATTGGATCTAGAGTGCGTCTGTATAGCTGACCCTTTCCTATGAATAGCCGTCTTCTCTGCCTTAACAGTTTGACCAACTCTGGATCGGCACTGATACGCTGACTCCTGCTGAGTTTTCTTCCAGATTCAAGAAGGGTTTTTAAACTTTCCAAGACTCTGCTTTCTTTCTGGACCTGAGCCCAATGTACTTTCTCTGTTTGTAGATTAAGAGGCACTTGTTTAGATGGGGGCGGGGTTCCTCTCCTTGTTGTCATGGCATTTTGGTTGGCAAATTGTGTATGACCACGCAGACCCATTCGTGCCCTGCACCGTATCATAGTCTCTGTACCTGGTTGCAGCAATATTGGTCGTCTGTCAGTCACTCGGACCTTGCAAATTTCTCAATCTGGGTTGGCAAATTTCTGGTGTCCATGCGACAAGCGGAGAGTTTGCTGGATTAATCTTCCTTCTGACGATGGGGCTAAGACCAGATCCTTCTTCATGGCCACCATAAATTCTTCAAAACAGTTCTGCAGCACATTCATGCCTAGGACCACTGGGGGAAATTCATCATCATGAACGTCAACCACTATCAGGCCTTGTTGTGGGAGTTCGGTCTGTCCAACTCTGACTGTTGGCTCCCAATATCCTTGATGGGGAATGATCTGTCCATTACTGGCTATAACATTAATCCATGTTTGTGGAGGTTTCAATAGCTGATCTAGCTTCCAATGCCGTTCATAATGTGACACTTGTATTGTTGTCACCTGCGAACCGGTATCTAGCAATGCTGCAAACGGGATTCCATCTATCTGGATAGTGACCACAGGACAGTGCCCAATGTATCGGGGAATCCACTCTGACTGATCTGGACCTATGCGCTCTCCTCCCGAGGGTTGGTCCTTCGCCTGGGGAGATTCACATTTAAATGCTGGCATTCTCGCTCAATGTGACCACTTCTCCTACACCGCCTGCAAATGGGTCTTCCTTGGAAATCAAACTGGTCAGTGGGCCTTCTCCCAAAATTTCTATAACTGTCCCCACCGGGGCTGTAATGTTGCCTACCTCTCGGAGACCAGCAGTCTTCATCTTGTCGGCGTTGCTGTTTAAATTCTTTCAGCTCCTGGCACATTTCTGTCAGACCTTTAGCCAGTTCTGCAACCTGCACTTGCAACTCCTTTGCCACATCCTGCACCTGTGTGTGAGCGCACTGCGTGACAATTTTGTTGATGCCAGACATTGGCGCTGCACCGCTGGGGTTCTGTTCGGGGCGGGTTTGGACTGGGTTGGACTCTGATTCGGTCCCTAGGACTCTGATGGCCATCTCTTTAAAGTCTAGGAACGAGCTGTCAGGGTTCTGCAGTGCTAAGATTCTCAATTGCGTCTTTGTAGCCTCTTTCCTTGCTCCTTCAACGAATTGATCCCTCAGGGTTCTGTCTGTATTCAGCACTTCATGTGGATCCACTTGTTTAATAGCATGCAACGCTTCCTGCAAACTGAGGGCAAAATTGCGTAACGACTCACCAGGCTGTTGCTTCGTGCCAAAGAACCGCATCTTTAGTTCAGAGATAGTCCGGGTATCAAAGGTAGTGCTCAGCCGCTCAAAAATCCGTTCCACTGTCCGTTTTTCAGTGTGAGGCCAGGACTTCACCTCCCTCAAGGCTGCTCCTCCTAACTGACCGATCAGCATTTCCACTTTTTGCTCTACGGTAACCGGGTACAGCCGGAACATGGCTTGCAGCTTCTCCTTGAAGTCTCTCAGGCTGTTTGCATCTCCATTATAGTTGGGGAGCCAGGGCGCTCCAAAATAATACGGCATCGTTATTGGCATTGCGTGTGCTGTGCTGGGGGTCCCACTGCTGCCAGGCAGTTCACTATCTCCCTCCATCTCTTATTAGAGACCTTCCGGTCCTGCTTTCTTTACTTAACAACAGTCTGTCCCTGCAGACAATACGCAACAAGAAAACAGTGCAGTCATCCACTTACTGTCACACACACAGAGCGATCTCACAGTCCTGCGCTCTCCAAGAGAATCGCGGCTTCCTTCACAAGATGGCTGCCGCAGGACCACATGTTTAAGGTCACACCTCGTGGTACATCCTGTTCGTGACGCCAATTTGTGGTAACGCGGGCGCCGAGTCGCGGTGGGCGGGGCTCTCTGAGCTGAAGTTGGCATTCGCGCCCTTTGGTCACGGTGGCGCACTTTCTCTCTCCCGCGCCTCGGGCCGCAGAACCAGTGAAATAAGTGGTGCTTGTAGGATACACTGTTCTCTGTCCCCTGGGATGTTATGTGGTGTACCCCGAAATAAGGATGTTCCAGGAGACAGGGTTCAATAAACTTTCACAGTAGTTTTACTGGGCACAATATGCTTGGTGGTTACTTTTGTTACAGAGGCCATGTCTTTAAGTAGTATAAACATATCACAGGGTATTGCAAATGGTGGTTCCTGCTTCACCTCCCTGACTCTGTCTGTAATTCCTCCAAGTGTGCTGTGAGTTCTGCTCCTCTTTCTTCTCTATACTGTGCTGGAAGGTGTGCTGCTGACTGTCCCAATCCAGTTGCACTATCACAGAGGAATGGTGTCCCTTGGGGATTCTAGGCTGTGTGCAAGCTCCATGTTTTGCTCTAGGCACTCTCAGTAGTGTCCAAGCTCCCTGTCTGGCTTCTGTGCCACATGCAACACACACTGACATGCACTCCTTTCACTTCCACATGACTGTAGCTGATCCTCTCACAGAATTCCTCTCAGATCCACATGTCTGCTGCAGCATCTCCCTGAATCCAACTTTAGACACTGACTTGTCTGCTCTCCTCTGCTGCACGCTGCTGCACACTTCTCCTCACTTCTGCACTGCGCTGCTCCACACACTGCACTGGGTGAGGTTTGTTCCTGTGTCCCCAGCTAGCTACACCCCTCCCCTCTCTCTGGAGAATACATCTTAAAGGTGAAGCAGCCCATTTATGTTTCTGCTGAGTCATGTAGGGAAGTGAATTCAGTACCAACCATGATTACAGAATAAAGCACATTAAAACCTGCATACTAAAGCAACAGTACAATGACAGTAAATAAACAGCAATTTTCCTGGGTATGACATAAGCCCCAATGAAAAGACACCAAGATGTCAAGCTTCTCTAAGTCTCCCTCGTGCGACCCAGCAGCAGAGCGTTCTCTTGTTTGATGGCCTTGTAATCTTCCAAGATCTTCTGCAGATTACTCAGAGTCTTCTTAGCCGCCTCTGTCTCTATCTGCTCTTCCAAATCACGTATCTCTCTCAAAATGGTTCCCATGTCCTCAATGGTCTGAATTAGTTGACTGCAATTCTCATGTAAGGCAGCCAGGTATTTGTAGACCTTTCTGACTGGTTCATCTTTCTTGGCATCCTTAAACACAAGCTCATCAGTCACTACAAATGTCCGGTCGACTTTTCCAGTCAGATTATTTATCTCCTTCTGCAGATCTTTAGTGTCCGAAAGGATCTTGGTGATGTCTTCCTTTTGCTTCTTAATATTGCTTACAATCTCTAAGATGCGTTGGGTATAGGCAGCACGGGAGATGTCCTTAGGCAGAGACTCATACTCAGAAACCAGCTGTTTGTACAGGTCCTCCTTGCGTCTGGCTTCATCAGCTGCAGCTCGAATTTTGTCGTATAAATCTCTAACGTCTTTCATCCAGCGTGAAGATTCGTCCTCTTTTTCCTGCTGGAGTCTCCTCAACTCTCTGTGTTCATACACTAGACGCACACGATGAGACTCCCACTGTCCTACAAGGTTCGCCATGCGCCGGTTACTGCTATCTACCATAGCCTGTAACCGCTCTCTTTTTCACTTTCACCACGGTCTCTTTCTCATCACTGTGCTGCTGGAGTTTACCCGCCTCTTCCTCCACCTGAGTGATAGTGAGATGAAGAAGCTTGGTGCTCTCAGATAGGGTTTGGATATCTCGTTCCATATGCTCTATCTGCTGCTGCAGAGAAGACAGTTCTTCCTGCTCTGCTTGTGCATCCTGTGTGTCCTTTTTAGGAAGACTTTCAGCCGCTCTTTGCATCTGTTCTGTCAATACTTGAGGGTCCTGTTGGTGGGTGAATTTCTGAGCATGGGTGAACCTGGAACCTTTGTTTTGATCCACCCCCCCTTCCACGGAGAAGGCTTTCAGCATATCCACAAGATCTTGCGTGGATGGTCCTGGAACATGATTCTCAGAAAGCTGCTGGCTGCATTGGTAGAGCTGATCCTGTATCCGTTTCTGCAAACGCTGGCGTTTCCTGCTGCGGTACTCCTCAGGAGACAAACGAGAGGCAAGACCTTGGCTTTTCCACTCAGCCTCCCACTCCTGAACGGCACTGAGGTCAGATGTGTTTCTCTCAAGTAGCGAGGCTGCTAAAGAGTAGGCGTGAGGCAGCTGTGTGCTAACAAAAGGCAGGTATCTCTCCCAATACTCCTTACGTTCAGGGGGTATGGATTTGGATGAAGAATCTCCAGCAAGGGACAAGGCTTGCGCGTGAAAACTATGCAACCGGCATAAACTTTGAGAACGTTTTGCAGCTGTTGTTCGGCAAGATGGTGGCAGCCATGGAAAAGAGAGCTGTTGCATTATCTTGGTCGCAATCTCCCTCTGTAGCACTGCAGATTTACCTGCTGGTTGATGAGCATCTTCATGGGAATGTCTTGGAAGTTTCTCAGCCAGGAAAATCAAAAGTGCTCGAATATCCGGCTCGCTGCTGTATAGAAAAGTCTGGTAACCGACTTCCCCAGTATATCCCAGGTCCTGACAGGCCTGCGCCAGGCTGGTGCCTATACGGAAACGAGCCGACATCCCTGGGGGCAGGATGTGAATGACGTTGGAACCCACAGACGGGTTTATCACACGCAGACATCTTACCACAGCTTCAACTATGAGTTCAGTGTTGAACTGACGGACATTCTGGACCTCTTCTGGGATTTCTGTGCCACAAGTCCTCAGAGTGTGAATGAGGATCCGGTCCACCTCCTCCATGGCACAGTGGGCAGTGTCTCTGTATAGGATAACGGCGTGCCCCCTGCCTCTACGTCCATATACATTGACCTATGTGAGAGCAGTCCTTATAATGCCATGACTATGAGGAGGCACCGTCAGTGTATCGGGGGTATGTGGCTCCCTGCAGCTCTCACTTTTTATTCTATATTTTGGGAGGGTTGATGACCAAAAATTAGTGATTCTGGGGGGCGTGGCTTGGCTGTGGAGAGAGATGGACGCCTGATAGACGAGCTCCTGCACCCAGCGACATAAAGCGACGGCTGACTGCCTTATACCCAAACTCTCCACCCGCATAGTGTGTACTTGAAACCTGGAGATGCCGAGGAAGAGACGTCTGGTCCCCAAACCGGTGAAACTCACCGACTTCTACCCCCTCATACCGCTGGAGGACGGGGATGCTGCAGACACTGCAGTAGCAGGCTCCCAGGCCGGTTCACTTACTTCGGTCTCGCCGCCGGCAGTTAGATCAGAGCTGACAACGCACAAACGGCGCAGCTCAGACCCGGTGGGGACTTTGAATTCACCCCTGTTGAAGGGGAACTTCCCGGTAACTAGTCCTGGGTCGCACCACGAGGACGCCGACACCCGCTCTATATGCTCCGCTCCACGTGGGCCTGCTGTTTCGGCGCCATCTTCTCCTTCAGGCAGGAGCCCTGGCTCACAGAGACGCAACTGGGCCAGCTCTGCTCAGCCCTCAGATGGGGTAAGACAATCTTCCTTCACTGCAGCTTTTACACCTCAGACACCTCTAGAGGCCTCATGTGATGTGCTGGGTAGTTTACCGTCCTCTGCAAAGCCAGTTACTGAACTGATGTTAAAGAATATGTTATTAGCCTTACAGCAATCCCTGCATGCAGGAATGGCAAGCCTTATTAACCCTCTGTCTGCCTCTGTGCAAGAGGTGGAACACAGAGTACAACACCTAGAACACAAAATGGGTGAAGTCACATCATCTCATAACGAATTAATCGATGCGCATTATGATATGGCGGATGACTTAGCCCAAGTCAAGGCTAAAATGGCGGACATGGAGGACAGATCGAGGCGTAATAACGTCAAGTTTAGGGGCATCCCTGAAGAAGTTAACCCTCAAGACTTCAATGCATTTGCACAAGATTTTATAAAAAAACATGTTACCCGAGTGCTCACAAAGGGACTTGATCATTGACGAATACATTGTCTCCCTAGGCCCAAACACCTTGCTGAAGATGTCCCACGTGATGTCATTGCGCGCATTCACTTTTTTCATGTCAAAGAAAGTTTGATGCAGGCCACTAGGAGAAAGGATCAGATACCAGCTCGGTACAGTAATATCTCGGTCTTCACAGACCTGTCGGCCGCAACTTTACAACTGAGAAGAAATTTGGCACCCATCACGGCAGCGCTTAGGGAAAATCAAATAATGTATCGATGGGGGTTCCCGGTGAAGCTTTTGGTGAAACGACACAACAATATGCATGTCATTGGAACTCTGGATGAAGGTCTGCAGTTGTTACAACAGTGGAACATGAAGATCCATCTCCCGACCACATCAGGGACAAACCCTCCACGTCATTTGTTGGCTGATTGGCAACAGGTCTCACGGAAAACCCGCAAGCACAATTAACGGGGTTTGGAAAGGGCTCAGCACAGCAAAAAATTGGTGCACAGGACGTCCATCTTGGATTCCACTTCACAATGACTGTTTTCCCCCATGTACACGTATGTTTAGCAGCCTTGGCTGCTGTTTTGTTCTATGTTATGTATGATTTATGTGTTGGAAACTATGCTTCATATATGACTAAGTTTTGCATTGTACCTTTGGGCAGATTGTATGTTCTTTTGAAACTACTAATCCTAACTTTGATTTTTTCCCCTTTATCTAAACATGGGTCAAAGGATTCATAAACGGTCCTTTCCCTGGATCTGTTGGTATACGATTCCGGTGGGTAGGTCGGGGCTCAAGATGTGGGGGCGTGGGAGAAGGAGTCCTAGCATGTTATTTTCAATGTACAAATGCCGCTTAAATTAGTATCTTTAAATGTAAATGGGTTGAATACCCCTCAAAAACGTAATTATATGTGGAAAGAGGCCAAATCACAGGCCTGCGATATCCTGTGCATACAAGAAACGCACCTCATGGCTAAAGATGCACACCGAGTTAAGTGCCCTGCTTTCCCGCATGTCTTTCATTCACACTTTCACAATAAATCTAAAGGGGTAATGATTGCGGTTAGGAACACTGTAGCATTTCACTTGGTTCATGTCCAGATAGATCCTAATGGTCGCTATATTGTGTTGGTGTGCCTCATTAACAACGTAAAAACTACTCTAGTTAACTCATATGCCCCTAATACGCGGCAGTTGAGTTTCATGCATAAAGTATTTAGAGCCCTAAACAAACACAAAGATGGCAAGGTCATTGTATGTGGGGACTTTAATATGGTGATGGATGTAACTATGGATTCCACCTCAAGTGATAGATTGGGACAACCCCTTTTAAAAACCTTAATCCAGCGGGAAGACCTGTATGACAGTTGGAGAATACAACATGGCACAGAACGGGACTATACGTTCTATTCTAGTCCACACAACTGTTATTCTAGGCTAGACATGTTCCTTACTGACAAGAACTCCTTGCTCCGTCTAGTGAACTGTACGATTGAAGGGATCACTTGGTCAGATCATGCAGCCATAACCCTCACATTACAAGAACACAATACTGCTAATAACACCTTTGTCTGGAGATGTAATCCATATCTTCTTGCTCACTCTAAATATAAACAGGATATTTTGAGGGACCTGAAAGAATACTTTAGGAGTAATGACACGGGAGATGTACAGGATAGCACATTGTGGAATGCACATAAAGCATACATTCGTGGGTCCTTAATCCGTATGGGACATAGCGAACGGAAGCAAAGGGCAGCCATAATTACTGATCTCACGAAGCGATTGTTGCATTGGAGGTGTTAAACAAGACCGCGCCCTCAGCCCAACAAGCTGAGAACCTACGTAGCATCCGTCAAGAGTTACGTCTAGCGATGGTCTCTGAATATGAGAAATCACTGCGCAAAACTAAAATTCGTTACTATTCACAAAATAACAAAGCCGGCAAATTATTAGCTTCCCGCCTTAAACAACAGAGGCAAAAAACGAAAATCCCCTTTTTACTTGATCCTAACTCGCGGGCCCATATTGAACATCCGTTACAAATTGCTCACCAATTTAAGATCTTCTACGAATCCTTATATAATCTAAAATCAGACCCATTTGTTTCACACCCTACCATGGAGGACATTCAAACCTTCTTACAGGACATTCCCCTGTCTAAACTCTCGGAGAATCAGGTGCAGAGCCTGAATGCCCCATTTTCCGACGCTGAAGTACAAAAAGTTATCCTGAAACTAGCCCCGGACAAAGCACCTGGGCCGGATGGCCTCACGAGTGCATACTATAAAGCTTTTAGAGAGACCCTCACCCCATACCTATGCAAACTATTTCAATCAGCACAAGTGTCTGGTTCTTTCCCCAAAGAAAACCAAGAGGCTTTAATAATCACACTCCCAAAACCTGGGAAAACCACTGATCAACCCCAAAATTTTAGGCCAATCTCCTTACTTAACATTGACCTGAAAATGTATGCCTCTACCCTTGCCAACAGACTGGCCCCCCTACTACCCCTCCTCATAGCAGACGACCAGACTGGCTTTATAAAGGGGAGACAAGGCTCTGATAACACCAGACGGGTTGTGGGGTTGCTACACCACATTGAACAACACCAGATTTCTTCTGTATTGCTTGCATTGGACGCTGAAAAAGCCTTCGATCGTATTTCCTGGTCTTATGCCTTTGCAACACTACAGAAAATGGGTTTTTTGGGGACTATAATGGCGGCTATTCAGGCTCTGTATTCAGACCCCTCGGCAAAAATCTATACTAATGGGGTGTTGTCCCAAGACTTTAAAATTACCAATGGCACTAGACAAGGGTGCCCTCTGTCGCCCCTCTTATTCGTTCTCTCTATGGAACCGTTAGCTCAACTTCTCAGATTACACCAGGCAGTCCAAGGTATTAAAATAGGATCAAAAACTCACACCATATCACTCTATGCAGATGATGTAATTTTATCATTATCCAACCCAGAGACCTCCTTAGAAGCGGTGATGGATAGCTTACAACACTTCTTACAACAGGGTCTCTTTGTACAAACTTAATACTTCAAAATCTCAGATCCTCACCTTGAATATCTCATCGTCTTCCCTGCACTTTCTGAAGTCCAGATATAATTTTGTATGGAACATGAAGGAGATAACATATTTGGGTCTGCGTTTGACTAAACATCATAAAGATTTATTTGAAGCAAATTCTATACCTATTAACAAGGTGATCCAGGCGGATATTGATAGAATGCTGAAGGTGGAGGTCTCTTGGTTGGGTAGAATAGCGGCATTTAAGATGATGGTTCTACCAAAACTCTTGTACCTTTTCAGGACTCTCCCTATTGCGATCCCTGCCTCATACTTTAAACGCACCCAACGCCTATTAATGTCCTTTATTTGGGAGAAGAGGAGAGCGAGAATTGCCACGCAAGTCATGTATAAAACTCAGGCCTTGGGGGGTTTGGGCGTTCCTCACTTATATAGCTATTATGTGACAACGTTAACCACACAAGCCATACACTGGTGGAGAGAAGACCTTTCGAAGCATTGGGTGCAGATTGAAGCGTCATATATAAGCTCAAAACACCTGAAGGCCTTATTGTACTTACCACTAGCAGGCTTACCACTTCCAGGGGGAATGTCCCCTCTCACCAAAGCAACTGTGAATTGTTGGGCGCATATGCACACGAAAGCTTCTGACATACTAGACATACCTAGATCATATATTCCGATAGATTTTCTAGAATTAGCAAATGTCGATTTAGATCTAAGTAAATGGAAAGTACACGGCATCAAGACGTGTGAACAATTGTTTCATGAGGAAACATTTATGAGCTTTGTTGACCTGACCAAGTCCTCTTCTCTCCCACAAAATGAAATATTCAGGTATATCAGAGTTAAACATTTCATCCAGAGTCATGTAGGCCTTCGGTTCCAGGGGAACTTATTACTAGTGAACAGCTTAAATAAAGGTACGAAGGGCTTAAAACATTTATACTGCTCAATGTCCTCCCACGCGGTCTTTGAAAAAACGAACCCGATAGTGGCTTGGGAAAGGGAGTTGGAGACCTCTTTCACACAAGTCCAGTGTTCTCGAGCCCTGACTTGGATACATAAGTCGCTCAAGTGTGTTTCTCATTTGGAAGCTGCAAATAAAACTTTGTTTAGGTGGTATTACACCCCGGACCGCTTACATAAAATGTACCCCGCTTCTAGCGCATTATGTTGGCGGAACTGCGGTTACAGGGGTTCACTTACCCATATACTGTGGGCATGTCCCATTATTCAACAATATTGGGTGGGAGTGTACAAACTAATGGAAGATGTATTCTCCATGAGCTTACCTAGTTCGCCACACACGTCCTTGCTATTCCTAGACTTAGATAATATTCCCTTGAAAAACAGGAGACTTGCCTGCAAAATCCTAGTAATGGCTAAATTAGTGATAACAAGATACTGGAAAAAACCTGAAATCCCTCCTGTACCTGAACTCATTGCATTAATCAATACCACCTTTATGTATGAAAGAGCAATAGCGTTTGGCAATTTCTCAATCCCCTCTTTTAACGTTCATTGGGCTGCGTGGGTCGGATCATCTTTCTGTAAATGTCCCACATAAACTAAACATAATGTAGACAATCTGTTCAGGGTAAATCGACTAGCAAATCGACTAGTTTTTCCTTGGTTATTTATTGTTCTCTTTTTTCTGTTTCTGTTATTGTTACCACTGCTGTGGCCATATTCTGCTCGGATCTGTCGTTATTGAGATCTGAAGGGGTTTCGGGGCTGATTGGTTCACTGTGATACGTCTAGTCCATATGCTTATGGGTCGTGTTGTAGTGGACCTGTATTATTCTCATACTCTGCAATGAATTATTGTATGTTATACAAGATTATATTCTGAACCCCTGTACAACTATAATTGTGACTTGACAAGACAGACTGGCAGTGATGGCTTGTTGTACTGTTATATTGTTTTATATGTCTGAAAAACTTCAATAAAAACTATTTGAATTAAAAAATAGTGATTCTGACATTGTTTTTTAATTATTTTTTTTGCGCTGTTCACCGTGCGGGAAAAATAATATTATAGTTTTATAGTTTGGGTCGTTATGAACGCGGTGATACCAAATATGTGTACTGTTTTTTAACATTTTCATTTTTTTCCTATAATAAAAGACTTATTATAGGAAAAAAAGCATTTTTTGTTTTGGTAACTTTTATAACTTGTTTTTACACTTTTATAAAACATTTTTATTACTTTATTTTTTACTTGTTTTACTTGAAGACCTGCAGCACTGATGGCTGCTATAATACATTACACTACCTAGGTAGTGTAACGTATTATAAACTGTCAGTGCGACGCTGACAGTCACACTGACAGGAAGCTTATGAGGACCTGCCTCCGGCTGGTTCTCATAGGCTGTCGTGCCTGGCAGACCCGGGGGCTGTTGTATACCCTCCGGTTCTGCCTTATAACCGACTTCAGCACCAGCAATCGGTCCCCGGGAAAGTTGGTTGTAGCAACAAACTTTCCAGTTTGTTATAGCAACAAACTTTCCAGTTCGTTGCTACAACACACTTTCCCTGCGATCACATGACCGGGACCTGAACTAATCAGGTCCCGATCATATCTCCGGGACCAGAGGCAGGGGATAACAGCGCGTTCCGGGTGTCAGCGCTACTCTGAGACACCCAGATCGTGCTTTTAACACCCACCGTGAATTCACGTTGGCGCTGCACAGAGCCCACAAGCGCCGACGTGAATTTACTGTGGGCGGTCGGGAAGCGGTTAAAGTCCTGACATGCCTGGTACATAGGACTGCAGTAAGTTACTTGCAATACCGACGTGCCTGACACATCATTTTGTGGGAAGGGGTTAATGTGACAGTGCCCCCCCCCCTTTACCTACAGGGCCCCTGCTTTATAGAGAAATATTAGTATAGAAAAGACATGGAGGAGTTCTCCATAGCAACCAATCAGATTCCTGATTTTATTTTTCTAAGACAGGTTTGAAAATGAAAGAAGTGATCTGATTGGTTGCTGTGAGCAATGTTTCCATGCTTTATACCTGCTCATTTTTCTCCTCCACATCTTCCCAGAAGTAACCATAGCAACCAATTCAAAAGATAAGAGTTGGTAGGTAGATTGGAGGGTCTGATAAGTGACAACCACAGCCCACCATGCAGTAACAGCCTGATCCTCTAGAGGCAACAGCTACTGCCACCATTATAGTGACAACTACTGACCCCAATAACAGTGACATCTACTGACCCCAATAATAGTGACAGCTACTGACCCCAATAACAGTGACAGCTACAACCCCAATAATAGTGACAGCTACTGACCCCAATAATAGTGACAGCTACTGACCCCAATAATAGTGACAGTAACTGACCCCAATAATAGTGACAGCTACTACCCCCAATAATAGTGACAGCTACTGACCCCAATAATAGTGACAGCTACTGACCCCAATAATAGTGACAGCTACTACCCCCAATAATAGTGACAGCTACTGACCCCAATAATAGTGACAGCTACTGACCCCAATAATAGTGACAGCTACTGACCCCAATAATAGTGACAGCTACTGACCCCAATAATAGTGACAGCTACTGAGCCTAATAATAGTGACAGCTACTGACCCCAATAACAGTGACAGCTACTGACCCCAATAATAGTGACAGCTACTGACCCCAATAATAGTAACAGCTACTGATCCCAATAATAGTGACAGCTACTGACTCCAAAAATAGTGACAGCTACTGACCCCAATAATAGTAACAGCTACTGACCCCAATAATAGTAACAGCTACTGACCCCAATAACAGTGACAGCTACTGACCCCAATAATAGTGACAGCTACTGACCCCAATAATAGTGACAGCTACTGACCCCAATAATAGTGACAGCTACTGACCCCAATAATAGTGACAGCTACTGACCCCAATAATAGTGACAGCTACTGACCCCAATAATAGTGACAGCTACTGACCCCAATAATAGTGACAGCTACTGACCCCAATAATAGTGACAGCTAGTGCCCCCAATAACAGTGACAGCTAGTGACCCCAATAATAGTGACAGCTACTGACCCCAATAATAGTGACAGCTACTGCCCCCAATAACAGTGACAGCTACTGACCCCAATAACAGTTTACAGACTCGAACAATAACATATTATTTATGGTAAATGATGAAGGGCATAAAAAACAATAAAAATAAAGAAAAATTATTGGAGCACTCCATTTTATTGTTTTTATTGCACCCTCCATTTGTACATTGGTGTTTCAGTGGGGTGCTGTGTGCAAAATACTTACCGATCCCCGCGTCTCCAACGCCGCTCACCTGATCTTCCCTCTGACTTGTCTGGAGTCACTGTGCTTTTGAATAAACCGGAACTCAGGCTCTCAATGCATTCTTATGGAAGCCAGAACAAGGCCAGGACGAGTCCCGGACGAGGCTCCATAGGAATGCATTGACTTCAGGTTTTCTGAACAGCAGTGATTCCAGACCAGGTCAGAATGAAGATCACGTGCGCGGCCCTGGACCCGAAAAACGACAGGATCCAGGGATCGGTAAGTATTTCTACACCCAGCTCCCCACTGAAACACCAATGTACAAATGGAGGGTGCAAAAAAATAAATAAAGTGGAGTGCTCCTTTAAATGCTCATGGTCACAATGAAGGGAGACAAAAGTGCAAAAAATTATTTGCAGCTTAAAGGAACAGTGTCATCACAAATTATTTTTTTATATGTTAAAGATGTTAGTGCTTTATTAAAAACGTTTATATTCATTTGTGTGTTTGTGTTTTACTTTTTCTTATTTTTACACTTTTTCTTCCCTATGGGGGCTGCCATTTTTTGTTCCATTTCTGTGTGTGTCGATTAACGACACATACAGACATGGAATACGGCAGCCACAGTCCCATAGGGACTGCGAACGGCTCCCGTCCCATTGACTGCAGTGTACGGCGTCTGTGTGGGAACTGCGCATGCGCCGCTCCCACACAGTCCTATTCGAAATTGGCGCCGTCCGGCGCCATTTTCCTGTGGACCGGAAGTCGCGGCCGGACAGTAATATTACTACTTCCGGTCGCGGCTTCCGGATTTGTGCACTTGCACCAGCGGCAGCAAATGGAGCGGACGGGCCGGAGGGAGCCGCGGCGGCAGGAGCAGGTAAGAGATTTCAATGTATGTTCGTGTTTGTGTGTGTTTACTACTGTATGTAAACCTACTACACTGTGGGCTAGCTCAAAAAATGGCGACACACAGTGTAGGAGGTTACATCGTTCAAACCCCTCGTTTATCCCGGCACTAGCCAGGATAAAGGAGGGGGGATGCTGAGAGCTCACTAGAGCGAGGGCTTTTAACCCAATGTTGCAATGCTGCAATTTTGGGAACAGCTCCATCTAGTGACCAAAAATGGGTAGTATTATAAATTAGAAATAATTTATAATATTACATGGACTCGTGCAAAAAAATAAAAAAAATTTGAACAATGTTTAATCACCCACACACTAAATGTTTAATTTTTAAAAAAAAAACATGTTTTTCTGGCAACACATTCCCTTTAAAGGACAAAATTGGGTGCAACATCAAGGGGTTAATAATTATAGTACATGCAGATCACTGTATAGAGCTTTTCAGCACCCCAGGGGCATACGGTTGGGAGCTTTGACTGGCGGGGTCACTTTGAGAATAAATAAATGGGGGGTGGCATGACTTCATCATGATCTACAGAGATTGGCCAGTGATCACATAGTAGGGGGCTATAGAGCTCCCTATAAAATAGTAATGCCCTTCGTCCTCTTCCTCTTTGGCCCCTGCAGCTTGGCGTCTTTCCCCCACTCCCTCTCTTGATTTGACTCCTTAATGACACGTTTTTTTTCATTTTCGCTTATTACTCCCCGCCTTGCTTTAGTTTTTACAGTGTCTATCGTGCGGTAATAACTACATGTTCACTTTATTCTACGGATTAATACGATTACAGCGATACCGAATTTATCGTTTTTTCATGTTTTACCACTTTGTAAAACTATTTGTTCAAAAAATTTGTTTTGCGTCTCCAATATCTGAGAGCCGTAACTTTTTTATGTTTCCATAGATTGAGCGATGTGAGGGCTTATTTTTTGCGAGGCGAGCTTTTATTGTTACCATTTTGGGGTACATGCGACTTTTCGATCAGTGTTTATTCTATTTTTTGGGGAAACTAACGTGACCAAAAAACAGCAATTTGGGTGTTTTAAAAATTTATTTTATTTTTTTATTGTGTTCAGTGGGTTAGATAACATCAGATTGTAAGGCTGGGTTCACACGACCTATTTTCAGGCGTAAACAAGGCGTATTATGCCTCGTTTTACGCCTCAAAATAGGGCTACAATACGTAGGCAAACATCTGCCCATTCATTTGAATGGGTTTGCCGACGTATTGTGCAGACGACCTGTAATTTACGCGTCGTCGTTTGACAGCTGTCAAACGACGACGCGTAAATTGACTGCCTCGGCAAAGAAGTGCTGGGCACTTCTTTGCCACGTAATTTGAGCCGTTCTTCATTGAACTCAATGAAGAGCAGCTCAAGATTTACGAGCGTCACAGACGCCTCGTAAATTACGAGGAGGAGCATTTACGTGTGAAACGAGGCAGCTGTTTTCTCTTGAAAACAGTCTGTCTTTTCACACGTAAATGCCTCTCATCGTGTGACCATACCCTAATAGTTCGGACTTTTGCAAATTTGGCGATATCAGTTATGCTAACTTTTATTTTGTTTAACATTACTTGATCAGGGGACTGTAGAGTGCGTACACTCGTAGTGGGGGCATGTGGCTTCCCTACTCACCTTCCCCATTAACGGCCATACCTTTTCCAAACCCCCCCGTCCCTCTAATAATACTCAGACACTTGGGTTGGATAAATTTGGCCACAGCAGCCATTTTATTTACAAACAAACATCAAGAACAACAATTTACAAATAATAACAATGGAAGGGGAGTCCTTGCAGTTACAAAAGTCTGTCACCAAACAGCCCACCTGCATAGTATTTTACTCGCAGCCGTCACCCTACTGGCTCAGGGGCACCGTTATACCTGCAGTTGGCTGACCTCAACCACAACCACTCCCCGGGACACCACCCAGCAGGAGCCCAAATTGACCACTCCCCGGGACACCACCCAGCAGGAGCCCAAATTGACCAGACTACCAACCATAATAAATTGGGGAGGGACCATACCCCCTATGAATCCCCCCCCACAGTAATTTACCACCAACTCCAAGGACCCCCAATCCGCCACACGAACATACTTAGACACCTTTAAGTATGTGATCCCCCACCCAACAAGAGGGCCCTTTCGATACCTTCCTGCAGGCGCAGAGTCCACAGGTCGATCCCCACGGCCGTCAGGTGCACACCATCACCTAGCCAATAATTACCCTGGCCATCCTCGAAGTCATAATGATGCACGAAGACCCCCCCGTTTCTCACCACGAAACCCGAAACTGCCCGATTAACCTTAACCCTGGCTTTATTTAACCGCGGCACCGATCTTGCATGCCGCCAAACCTTCCGCGGGACAATCTCTGACCACACCACCTTAATACCCGGGAAAACGGACCATAACCTGAGTAGATCGTATTTTATATCCCTGATCAATTCCCGAAAAGGACGACTACCCAAATCGTTACCCCCGACGTGTAACACCAAGATATCCGGGGTCCTGTCCATCAGCACATACCGATGCACGTCCGGCAATACCCGACTCCACAGCATCCCCCTACTCCCCAGCCACCGCACGACTACATCATCCCGCCGAAAACCCAACTGCCGCCCGTCCGGACGAACATCCGCCCGCTCCGCCCCCCAATGAACGTAGGAATGCCCGACAATCCACACCAATCGGCCCGCGGGTCCTGAAAACTAAAACCACTGATTAACAAAACGAGTAAAGATGCAAGCGAAACATGGAGGAGGAGAGAAAAAACGCGAGGGGAGAAGGAGGGAGTGTAGAGAAGGAGGGATTACGACTGGACTATCATATAAACTGAGGGCGCACATACAGCTGGAAACGGCAAGAATCCCATCGACCTATCCTCTTTAACACTTCCTCACCCAACCCCCATGCCGCCGCCTCCGTCGCTGCCCCAATCCGAAAAGAATGGGGGGAAAACAAAGCCTCTTCCAATCCCAACTGCCGCAGACACCTACGAAAAACCCACGTAAACTGATACCGGGACATAAAGGACCCATCCTCATGACACAACAACTGTCCCCTACGCACCGTTGAAACCTCTCTGAACCCCGCAAAGCAGGCGACCGGGCACATCCTGACCCCCTTGGCCACCCCCAACACCACTCTTACCCCGACCCCTTGATCCGTCTTAGACCGCCGGATCCAGAATTCCACACTCCGATCCGTTACCAACACATCTTCCATTCTCAACCCCCCAGGTCTCCTTGTGCTGGGCGCCACCAGCTCCCCGACCCTCAGGGCCCCAAAAAATGCCCACGAGAACGCCAACCTATACAGGGTCACCTCGTAGCTGGAAAAACAAATGTCACACAACACCCCCCACAACTGTTCCAACAACATAAAAGACACTGGGCGCCGCCGATCTGGCAACGTCCTCCCTCTCCTGTACCCCCTCAGGGCCTGGCCAACCAAAAAACTTTTTGTAACATCCATGTACCCCCGGACCTTAAAACCAAAAGCCAGGCTGCCACAAAACGATTTACCTTGGACACTGAACAGCCCGCGATAGAGACTTGCCCTAGACTAACAACGCCACCACCCGATCATCATCCGTCACTACACCCTCCAGAACTGCCAACCAACTCTCCCACTCCCGCCACGCCGAATCATAAGCAGCCCAAGTACCCTGAGCAAGCAAAGCCTGAATCAAACCTCCTGCGGCTCGTAACCCAGCCCCCACAACCATTCCGGGCAAGCGATCCCGTCCTCCTCCGCGTCCGGAGCCACCATCCTGAAACGCTCCCACTGCAAGCGAGAAAGAGAATCTGCGATGTCATTTTTGATCCCTGGCACATGAACCGCCACAACCCAAGCGTTCAAAGACAAGCAATGTAAAACCAAGTGCCTCAACAGCCGGACGACCGGGGGGGATGATGCTGACACGTTGTTAATAGCCCCCACCACGACCAAGTTGTCACAATGGAACCGTACCTTGCTGTCCCAAAACCTCTCACTCCAAATTTCCACCGCCACTACTATGGGAAACAGCTCTAGGAATGCCAGGTTCTTCACCAAACCCAACTCCGCCCATTCCTCAGGCCACCGCGCCGCGCACCACTGACCCCTGCAGTAAGCCCCAAATCCCACGCCCCCCGCAGCATCTGTAAACAACTCCTAATCCACGCTGTCAACCACCGGGGCCATGATCAAGGACCTCCCATTATAACGATGTAAAAACTCAAACCAAACTGCCAAATCCGCTCTCAGTGCCTGTGTCAGACGAATAAAATGATGAGCGGCTGTCACCCCAGCCGTTGCTCCCGACAGCCGCCTGCTGAAAATCCGGCCCATGGGCATAATCCTGCAAGCAAAGTTAAGCTTACCCAACAATGACTGGAATGCACGTAAAGTGATCTTACGCAAATGCCTAGACCGATCCACCTCCGCCCGTAACGCTACCAATTTATCTTCCGGGAGCCGACACTACATCCTCCAAGAATCAATGGTGATTCCTAAAAAGACCAGACAGGAGCTAGGTCCCTCCGTTTTGTCCTGGGCCAAAGGCACACCGAACCTCTTTGCCACCCACTCCATCGTGCTCAACAATGTAGCACAAACCGAAGACCCGCCCAGACCAACACACAGGAAATCATCCAAGTAATGTATGACCGACGAGACCCCCGCAACATCGCAAACCACCCACTCCAGGAAAGAACTAAAAGCCTCAAAATAGGCACAGGAAATAGAACACCTCATAGGGAGGCAGCGATCAACAAAATAAGCCCCGTCCCAATAACATCCTAACAGCCGTATGCTCTCAGGATGCACAGGGAGGAGGCGAAAGGCCGACTCAATATCCGTTTTTGCTATTAATGCAACCACACCGTAGCGGCGCACCCACGCAATTGCCGCATCAAACGACGTGTAAGCCACCGAGCAAAGTTCCGGAGAAATCCCATCATTAACCAATCGCCCCCTCGGGTAAGATAAATGATGTATGAGCCTAAACTTATTCGGCTCCTTCTTAGGCACCACCCCCAGCGGTGACACCACCAGATCCGGTAAAGGGCAACTCTCAAACGGACCTGCCATGCGCCCCAACTCCACCTCCTTCCGCAACTTATCCCCTACTACCCCTGGATACTGCAATGCTGAACGCAAACTACGCAAGGTAAACGGCACCTTGTGAGCAGGGGCAGGGATACGGAAACCAACCCGAAAACCATCCAACAACAAACTTGCCCTGGACCTATCAGGGTACCTATTTAGAAAGGGCTCCATGTCTTCCCACCTCACTGGGGTCCGGCCCTTGACTAGCGCCCCCGGCCCCTCATCCTTTTCCCTTCCGAAAACATTTAACCGCTCCGTGAGAGATCCCCCCGCAGGAGGAGCAGCTATGTTTGAACTTACAACCCGGTCCGAACTTACACTGGCCCTCATTAAACTGCCAGCAGAACCCGGATTTTCCTCCTGCCACCCCTGCTCCCCCACAGAAGGCAATGAGGGGCCGGCCACCCCGGCCCCACCCCCTTGAAAGGACTGGCCAAAACGCACTGGAGCCATGACCCGCAACCATAACCCTATGTCTTTGTTATCCCACCTAATGTCAGGTCTCGCTGCCTTCCGCTGCCGGAACTGCTCATCATAGCGCAGCCACGTCTGCCCGCCGTAAACTCGATGAGCCTCTCCGATAGCATCCATATAACAGAAGAGGCCGGAACAATGTTCCGGCGTCTTCTGTCCAATTACGCTTGCCAAAATCGCAAACACCTGCAACCAATTAACAAAAGTTTGGGGAATCAAGCGATACCGACGTTTTTCCTCCTTCTCCTTCTTGCTTTCCAACCACTTCCCTTTATCTAAATTGAACTTCTCCAACGGCAACAATTAAAAAATTTCCACATATTCATCCCTCCATATTTTTTCCCTTACTTCCGGTTTCAGATGCGCCCCCAATGGGCCCTCAAAACAAACATAGACCTCGCCCTTCGCCTTATCATCCAACCGCACCTCATCCACTGCCCCATCCTTTTCTGTCTGCACCGACACTGCCACGCCCGATTCCCTAGACACCACCCCAGCTCCACATAGCGCGCTATCCACCACTGCAGGCCCCGACGGCCCCACCCCAGCTGCAACCGGGGACGGGGAACCCATCGCCCCCCCCCTCCGCATCGCGCCAAAAGGTCACGCACACAACACAACAATTCCTGAATCTCACCCCCACCACCTGTAATCCCCCCGCTACACCCCGGCAACCCCGTAGGCGAAAGTGAACCTCCACCCCCTACCCCCGGGGACCGAAATACAGCAGGCAATGAAAAAGTAGGAGACAGCGACTCACCGGGCTGCGCAGGTGCTGTGTCCCCACCAGCCGGGGCGAAGGATCCATCCAGACGTCCCTCTTGGTCACCGAACTCCCAGTTGTCCACTTCATCCTGCCCAGACGGCCCAGGACAAGCGCCGCACGCATGACATCCCCGACCTTCTGATGGAGCGCTCTGGACCTGCGCCGATGAACTGGGCCTCTCCGCCCGTCTGTTGGGGGCCTCGTCCACCCCGCGGCCTGCAGGTCGCGGCCCTCCTGCCCGCCGTGTCACCACCGACCGTGGCACATGCCTGGAATTGGTTGCATCATCCTGGGTACAGGTGGGCCGCCCGACTGGAGCATCGCCAGCACGGCCCACCGCAAGTCCTGTGTCACGTCGTCTGGAGGCAGAGGGAGGTCCCAGCTGCACGGGCGCCTGCCCTACCACCTCCGCCGGCTTCCAGGATTCCTCTCAGACCGGGCCGTCCTGCTCACGGCAGCCAAGCGAGGGGCCCAGCCTGGAGGGTCCCTCGTGGGGCTCCTTACCCTGCGCCTGGCTCGCGGCATCACTTCCGGGCTCAACCTCTCCGGAGGCCTCGTGCGACGTGACCGCCGCCGGGGAGGAGAGGACGGCACCGCCCGCGCCCCAGATCCAAACACAGCCGCGTCCGCCGTACTCGCCCCTGAACCAGGGGGCTCCCCATCTTCCTCTCCTCGTCCGCTCACCGCCAAGCTCGGAGCCCCAGACAGCGGGCCGGAAAGCCCCAGCCCCTCCGCTAGCCAGGCCATGCCTCTTTCTGCTACTGCCGCCCGGAGCTGGGTAAGTAGTGCATCCATTGTAAAGTCCTGGACAAGCTTCCCGTGCTGCTACAAGCTTCCCTGTGCTGTTACTAAAGATGGCGACGCCTTCCTCTCTCCTACCCTTAAAGGCATGGTGTTGCCAGAAAAACATGTTTGTTTTTTTTTAATTAAACATTTAGTGTGTGGGTGATTAAACATTGTTCACATTTTTTTTATTTTTTTCACGAGTCAGGAAATATTATAAATTGGATTCAATTGGATTCAAATTTATAGTATTTACCATTTCTGGTCACTAGATGGAGCCATTCCCAAAATTGCAGCATTGCATGTGGTAAAGCAACCACATAGCTTTTCTGCTGCAAATTTTGTGAAAAGTGACTCGCTCTAGTGAGCTCACAGAATCCCCCCTCCCTTATCCTGGCAAGTGCCAGGAGAGGGAGGGGTTTCAATGTCTTCAAACCTCCTTACATTGTGTGCCGCCATTTTCAAAGCGACTACACAGTGGAAGGAGGTTGTACTGCGAGCATACCTGCGAGGAGACGCTCTGAGGAGGACCAGGACCAGCGAGGCGGACCAGGACCAGCGAGGCGGACCAGGACCAGCGAGGCGGACCAGGACCAGCGAGGCGGACCAGGACCAGCGAGTAGACAACTCGAGGACTAGGAGGACCAGCGAGGCGGACAAGGAAGGACGAGGTGTAGCAGTGAGTCGGACGTGGAAGGACGAGCGAGGCGACGGAGGAGGACCAGCGAGTCGGGCGAGGAGGACAAGGAAGGACGAGGTGTACCAGTGAGTCGGACGTGGAAGGACGAGCGAGGCGACGGAGGAGGACGAGCGAGGCGACGGAGGAGGACGAGCGAGGCGACGGAGGAGGACGAGCGAGGCGACGGAGGAGGACCAGCGAGGAGGACCAGCGAGGCGGTAAGTAACGCAGAAATAGGCATCATGTGTGGCATCATATACGGGAGCCCTGTGTCGGCATATACGGGAGGCCTGTGCCATCATACGGGAGGCCTGTGGCATCATATCATGGAGGCATATCAGGGAGGCCTGTGGCATTATATACGGGAGGCCTGTGGCATATCATGGAGGCATATCATGGAGGCCTGTGGCATCATATACGGGAGGCCTGTGGCATCATATCAGGGAGGCCTGTGGCATCATATCAGGGAGGCCTGTGGCATCATATACGGGAGGCCTGTGGCAACATATCATGGAGGCCTGTGGCAGCAAAAGCAGTGTGTCATCATTTCCAGTGTGTCATCATTTCCAGTGTGGCAGCATTTCCAGTGTGGCAGCATTTACAGTGTGGCAGCATTTACAGTGTGGCAGCATTTGCAGTGTGGCAGCATTTGCAGTGTGGCAGCATTTACAGTGTGGCAGCATTTCCAGTGTGGCAGCATTTCCAGTGTATGAGCATTTACAGTGTGGCAGCATTTACAGTGTGGCAGCATTTACAGTGTGGCAGCATTTACGGTGTGGCAGCATTTACAGTGTGGCAGCATTTACAGTGTGGCAGCATTTACAGTGTGGCAGCATTTACGGTGTGGCAGCATTTACGGTGTGGCAGCATTTACAGTGTGGCAGCATTTACAGTGTGGCAGCATTTACGGTGTGGCAGCATTTACGGTGTGGCAGCATTTACGGTGTGGCAGCATTTACAGTGTGGCAGCATTTACAGTGTGGCATCATTTACGTTGTGGCAGCATATACGTTGTGGCAGCATATACCTTGTGGCAGCATATACGTTGTGGCAGCTTATACGTTGTGGCAGCGTATACGTTGTGGCAGCGTATACGTTGTGGCAGCGTATACGTTGTGGCAGCGTATCTGGTGTGGCAGCGTATCCGGTGTGGCAGCGTATACGTTGTGGCAGCGTATCCGGTGTGGCAGCGTATCCGGTGTGGCAGCTTATCCGGTGTGGCAGCGTATACGTTGTGGCAGCGTATACGTTGTGGCAGCGTATACGTTGTTGGAGCGTATACGGTGTGGCATCATACCATTGGAGGCCTGTGTCATCATACGAAGGGAGGGCTGTGGCAGCATTTACAGTGTGCCAGCATTGACAGTGTGGCAGCATTTACAGTGTGTCAGCATTTACGGTCTGGCAGCATTTACGGTCTGGCAGCATTTACGGTCTGGCAGCATTTACGGTGTGGCAGCATTTACAGTGTGGCAGCATTTACAGTGTGGCAGCATTTACGGTGTGGCAGCATTTACGGTGTGGCAGCATTTACAGTGTGGCAGCATTTACAGTGTGGCAGCATTTACAGTGTGGCTGCATGTACGGTGTGGCATCATACCAGCGGAGGCCTGTGTCATCATACCAGCGGAGGCCTGTGTCATCATACCAGCGGAGGCCTGTGGCATCATACCAAGGGAGGCCTGTGGCAGCATTTACAGTGTGGCAGCATTTACAGTGTGGCAGCATTTACAGTGTGGCAGCATTTACGGTGTGGCAGCATTTACGGTGTGGCAGCATTTACAGTGTGGCAGCATTTACAGTGTGGCAGCATTTACAGTGTGGCATCATACCAGCGGAGGCCTGTGTCATCATACCAGCGGAGGCCTGTGTCATCATACCAGCGGAGGCCTGTGGCATCATACCAAGGGAGGCCTGTGGCAGCATTTATAGTGTGGCAGCATTTACAGTGTGGCAGCATTTACGGTGTGGCAGCATTTACGGTGTGGCAGCATTTACGGTGTGGCAGCATTTACGGTGTGGCAGCATTTACAGTGTGGCAGCATTTACAGTGTGGCAGCATTTACAGTGTGGCTGCATGTACGGTGTGGCATCATACCAGCGGAGGCCTGTGTCATCATACCAGCGGAGGCCTGTGTCATCATACCAGCGGAGGCCTGTGGCATCATACTAAGGGAGGCCTGTGGCAGCATTTATAGTGTGGCAGCATTTACAGTGTGGCAGCATTTACAGTGTGGCAGCATTTACAGTGTGGCAGCATTTACGGTGTGGCAGCATTTACGGTGTGGCAGCATTTACAGTGTGGCAGCATTTACAGTGTGGCAGCATTTACAGTGTGGCTGCATGTACAGTGTGTCATCATACCAGCGGAGGCCTGTGTCATCATACCAGCGGAGGCCTGTGTCATCATACGAAGGGAGGGCTGTGGCAGCATTTACAGTGTGCCAGCATTTACAGTGTGGCAGCATTTACGGTGTGGCAGCATTTACGGTGTGGCAGCATTTACAGTGTGGCAGCATTTTCGGTGTGGCAGCATTTACGGTGTGGCAGCATTTACGGTGTGGCAGCATTTGCAGTGTGGCAGCATTTACAGTGTGGCTGCATGTACGGTGTGTCATCATACCAGCGGCGGCCTGTGTCATCATACCAGCGGAGGCCTGTGTCATCATACGAAGGGAGGGCTGTGGCAGCATTTACAGTGTGGCAGCATTTTCGGTGTGGCAGCATTTACGGTGTGGCAGCATTTACAGTGTGGCAGCATTTACGGTGTGGCAGCATTTACAGTGTGGCAGCATTTACAGTGTGGCAGCATTTACAGTGTGGCAGCATTTACGGTGTGTCATCATACCAGCGGAGGCCTGTGTCATCATACCAGCGGAGGCCTGTGTCATCATACCAGCGGAGGCCTGTGTCATCATACGAAGGGAGGGCTGTGGCAGCATTTACAGTGTGGCAGCATTTACAGTGTGGCAGCATTTACGGTGTGGCAGCATTTACGGTGTGGCAGCATTTACGGTGTGGCAGCATTTACGGTGTGGCAGCATTTACAGTGTGGCAGCATTTACAGTGTGGCAGCGTTTACAGTGTGGCAGCGTTTACGTTGTGGCAGCGTATACGTTGTGGCAGCGTATACGTTGTGGCAGCGTATCCGGTGTGGCAGCGTATCCGGTGTGGCAGCGTATACGTTGTGGCAGCGTATACGTTGTGGCAGCGTATACGTTGTGGCAGCGTATACGTTGTGGCATCATACCATTGGAGGCCTGTGTCATCATACCAAGGGAGGGCTGTGGCAGCATTTACAGTGTGGCAGCATTTACGGTGTGGCAGCATTTACAAGTGTGGCAGCATTTACAGTGTGTGAGCATTTACAGTGTGGCAGCATTTACAGTGTGGCAGCATTTCGAGTGTGGCAGCATTTCTAGTGTGGCGTCATTTCTAGTGTGGCGTCATTTCTAGTGTGGCCACATTTCTAGTGTGGCAACATTTACAGGGATATTGTGTGTCATCAGATCAAATGAGCTTGTGTGGCATCCTATACAGGGATATTGGGTGGCATCATATACAGGGATACTGTGTGGCATCTGATCAAATGAGCTTGTGTGGCATCATATACAGGGATATTGTGTGTCACTTTTTGTACATCACTTTATCTAATCCCAACATGTGTGTGACTTTTTGTACAGCAGTTTACCAGGAGGAGAGGGAGCGCGCCAGTGAAAACACGACCGTGAGGAGTGTATTCGAGGAGCATAGATACTTTGAACAGGTGCGGGAGCAAGGGGACTACCCTAAAGTTACAATAATTGCTAATTATGGTCTTTTATATATATTATTGTAATTTTTTTAATAGGAGGCAAAGCAACGCGATCAGATACAGACGACGACAGCAGCAACCGGAGCGGATTACCACCGTGGAGACGAACAGGCCATTCTGAGCAGCATAAGTAACGGATTATAGAAAGTAAGTAAGCCCGAACAAAGGGAGTTAATATAAACATACATGACACACAAGTTCACCAGAGGAGCCAAACTATGCAGAGTGATCAGACAGGGATGTCATTCTTCCAAAGCGACCATGTTGCGCATAGTGCAACGCTTGAAGTTGATCAATCCATTCATACATTTTGTATTTTATTCTTCTTTAGGAAATATAACTTTGACATGCCGCATGATTGGCAGAAACGTTCTGTAATACAATGTGAAGGTACGGTGGTAATATGTGACAAAGCAAGGTGTTTTCACCAGCTGCTAAAGGCTCCGGTTTGATGATGAGATGAGAAAAAAAAGTTGTTTTCATCTGCTGATGAAGGTCCAGAAACATGATGTGACGAAGCAAGGTGTTTTCACTTGCTGATAACTTCTTTGGGATTGTCGTTGACATCTGTGTCTTTTCAATGTAAATGTGTTTTACTGTTTTGTCTTCCATTTTCTACTTTTATGTGTTGGTCCCTATCCGTCAATGTTGACTTTTTACCTGAACTGTTTTTTAGTGACTATGGAACAAAAACTTTTTTTGTTCTGCATGTAAATGTTATATTTGTGTTTATGATGGAACACTTTTTATGTGTTACTTTGGAAGCCAGTTATGGCTTCATCAATAAAAAAGAATTGGTTTATAAATGTTATTCTCTTTAATTCACTGTCTCTATGACATAAAAAAAAAAAAAAAATTGGGTTGGTCACGCAAAAAAGCTATCCTCAAACATTGACATGGTGAAACTGTCTGGCACTGAGATCATTGACGGTTTTACAATGATCGTCTAAAACTACACACTATTTTGTGCCTTGGTCAACCGTAAATTACCAGTGCCAAACAGTTACCTATAAACAATGTAACATGTTGAATACTCACTTCTCCACATGACAATCTGCCAGCCACCATAGGCCACATTTGTGTGATAACCAAGGGTGACTTCACACCCGGTGACCCAAGAACTTCCACAAATTTGATGTTATGTCTTCGAAAACACGCTGTGGATAATATTATTTAATACAAACT